>NW_022330929.1:0-7294 GCF_002776525.5 Piliocolobus tephrosceles | reverse complement strand
GGAAGGGTGGCCTTGAGTGGAGAAGGAGCTGAGCAGGCCCCACACCAGGGAAACCACAGGCGTTGATAGGCTGCTGCTCCTGCCGTGGTCTGTGGGTATCGTCAGCGCCACATCACAGATGGGGAGGTCGAGACGAAGTGGCGTATGCCCACCGGCATCCTGGGATCCTGCTGCAGCCCTCCAGCCACAGATGCGGAAGGGGATGCAGTTACAGTCCTCATGCATGCAGAGCAGGGACAGGTACAACTAGAAGGACAGGGCAATTCCCACAACAGGCTCAGCCTTCTACCAGGACATGACCAGAAAGACCAAGAAGGGCAGTCACTTTAGACGGGGGCAAGGATAAGGGGCTTCCTGGAGGAGGCCACTCGGGAGCTGAGTCTGAAAAGGTGAGCGGCAGTTCACTGGGCAGACAAGGTTAAGAAGAACATTCCAGAAACAGAGGACATCCTAGGCAAATTGGGAAATGGGAGAGCTGAGGGGCTCTGAGAAAGAGTGTTATCTAATTCACTGCCTGCTAAGCCCCAAGAGAACAGCCTTGGGGAAACCTAACAATTCTTCTTAAAAAGGCCAGGCTTTCAATTTGCTTTTGTGCTTACAAGATGGCTTCTGGAGCTCCAGGCATCACACTCATACTCCAGGCAGGAAGCAGAAGGAAAAAGGGAAAGCAGCCTTCTTTAAAGCAATGCCCAACAATTCCTATTTATACTTCATTGCCAGAATGCATTCATGTGGCCATGCTGCTCAGCAAGGGAGACTTGGAAAAGGTCATTTTACAGCTGAGTACATTGCCTCTCTTAACAAAATCAGGTCTCATTAGTAAGGAAGACAGGAAGAATAGACTCGGGGTGACCAATCAGTGTTTAGTATTGCTGGACCCATTTGAGAGATGGAAAAGTCATTCCCAAGAGGCTGAGTGACTTGCTTGTGGTTGGAGGCTGGAATGAACCCCAGTCCCTTTGACCTTACTTAGAGTGACCCTGAGGGCCTTTTTGAAAGGCCCAGATCAAGTCTTCAGACAGAGTTGCCCTGATCATGAGCATAAGAAACCAGCAGAGAGAAAGGCATCACAGACTGGCAGCTGTGTGGGTGGTGGGTTGGCTACACTGGTGTGTGCCCAGGATGAAAGCAAAGCAACTGGTCCTGCAAGACAGAATTAGCTGTTCCTACGGGTCTGGATCATCCTCTTCCCAAACCAAGGGTACCATGGAGGTGCTGCCTTCTCAGCTCGTCACCCACCCAAGGGTCCCTGGAGCCAACCTTGAGGGCTGTGGTGAGTGCTCATCCCTTCCACATGCTCACTAGAGCCTTCCAGGCCATGCTGGGGCACAGAGGTAATTGGGGCCTCCTCCTGACTCCCAGGGGGAAGAAGACAAGTTCAACCCCAAGTGAGGGAGTCCAGAGTCAGAGACCCAGGGCTGCCCGGAGAGGAAGGGGGGACTTTTGACACTTGAGCTAGGTCTGGAAGGAGGAGTCCAGGCTGGAGGCAGCACCCAGGGGAGAGAGGAGGAGCACAGCAAGGCCCACCCTGTGGGTCCCGATGGGTCCTGGCCCCACCCCTTGAGCAAGGCAACTGCAGCCTTCTGAGCCCAATTCCAATGTCATCACAGTGACCTTCTCTCTCTTCTCTTCCCTACAGGGGAGGTACCTCAGCTTAGCCCTTGCACAGTCCCAATGGACACAGGCTCCCTGCTGCCCAAGGATCTGCTTTCCACACAGCCAGGAGTGCCTTTCCCTACCACAGGCTCCCTGCCGCCCAAGGATGTGCCTGAGACACAGCCGGGAGTGCTTTTCCCAAGCAGACTATGCAACGCAAAGAGCTGCCTTCAACCCAGCTGGGAGTACCTCCCCGTCACCTGCTCCTCCACGTGCCACCTCCTCTCCACTAAGTGCCTGAGGCCTCCCTCCAGGATGCTGCCACTGCTCCCTGCTCTTCTTGGGCACACTGCAGAACCCCCTTTGTCACTGCCTCCCCCAGAGCCCAACTTCTAAGGCACCAAACACCCAAGATTAACAGGCTTTTATTGCTGAACTGGACATACACGTTGAGCCTTTGTTTGTGGTCAAAGGTGTTGAATTCTTGCTGATCAGCCAAAGAGTTTGTCACCAGGGAGCTTGTCCTCTGAATGAGCTGGATTTATACTGCACCTGCCAGAATACAGCTCCCTGGTGCCATGGGGGTGCCAGGCATGGATGCATTCCACTCCTAACAGCACCAACTTCATCTGTCACCAAGGGGTGGGACCATGAGGTCTTAGGCCAAATTCCTCTCTAAAAAAAGCCCCAAAGTCTTTGAAACTTGAATTCAATGATGTATCTCCCTCCCTAGCTTTTTTGCAATGAAAAATACTTGTGTATCTTATTTTCTATACTCTTCACATCCTTGTCCCTGCTTTCCACTTTTTTGGCTATTCAAATTCTGAATGTGTCCCAGAAGGCAATGAGGGTCTTTCTGGAAATGTGAATTCTCTTTCTAGATACCTCACACTGTCCCCAAAACCAGGCAAATTTCAGCAGATTTTCCTCATTTCATTAGAGAAGATAAACTTCCCCTCTTAGTCATTTGTCCCCAAAGAAGGAAGCACAGCCCCAACAAAGATGAGTGTCAACAGACAGGATCCTACCATCCAGCATGTGCAGACAGTGGCTGCAGGATGGCCCAAGGTGCCACCCACACAGGCCCCACACATGGGGCCCCTGAGCACATCAGGAGGGGATCCCCTGGGGGGCTGTGGCCGAGGTTGTCTAGTCATACCTAATCTATCTTGAGAGTAAATCAACTGCTCTCCACCTCCCCCATCTACTAGAATGCAATATCTATGCTTTTCCGTAGAATTTTTGAAAGGTAAGTACAAGTTAAAAATATACCAGGTTTAGGTTTTAAACAGTATTGACTAATTTGGGTGGCAATGTCCCCGCTCCATGTTTTTTTTTTTTTTTTTTTTTTTTTTTTCTTTTTCTTTTAAGGCTTCAATGCAATGGCTTGCCTCTGTGTATAGGGCTTTGGGGCTTTCTCTAGGTCACATGACTTTGACCTTCAATGCCATCATCCCAAGGAGTTACTCTTTCTTGTCCCCCTTCCCCGTCTTGCACCCTCCTGTCCTGCTGCAGCCTGGACTCCACATCTGGGTCCTGCCAGCTGCGATGTTGGAAAGTGGGCCTCTCCCACCCTTCCCCAGATTCTCCCCTCTGTGTCTGTACATCTGTCTCCCTAGCTGGTTATGAGAGGCTTTTCTAGGCACACAACACCCTGCATAAGGCATCCAGAGAAATAAGCCAGGTCAATGTCGAGGAAATGGAAGAGGATGCTAGAGCCCCTGGGGGTGGACGGGACCCAGTTATTTGGTTTTTCTCCATTTGGAGGCTCATTCCCTGAGCAACCGTGGGTGCTAAAGAGAACATGCCACCCCTCCACACTTCGCTTCTCAACATTCTTCCTGCACTGGGATGCCTGGCTTCATCAATTTTTTTTGTCTTGCTTTGTTTTTTAGACAGTTTTTGTTTCACAAAATATACACACTTCTGGTACTGTAAATACAGAGACTTTCACAAAGAATTGAGTGTTCCCACCTCATTGCTGGACAGGTGAAGTTATTTATGACAAGGGTGCCTGGTGCCTGGCGAGCAGGTGCATGGCCTGTGTGCGGCGGCCCCACGGGCAGGGTACCGAGAGGTGGGTCACATGTCCGTGCAGGTGTAGGAATGGATGGACAGCCAGACAGTGCACCCTCTGGCTCTAGACTGCCTGGCCCAGCTGCCTAATGCCTACGGCCATATACAAATGTGCCCAGAGCAGCCAAGGCAACTTTACAAGGTGCCTGGAACTGTGTGTCTCTCAAGACTCAGGGAGAAAATGTTCACTGTACTCATGACACCAGGAAAAGCCTGGGGAAGCTCTCATTAGGCAGAAAGGGAGGTGAGGCATGGTGGCTCGTGGGAAGCCTGTGGGAGACCAAAGCAGGAAGATTGCTTGAGTCCAGGAGTTCAAGACCAACTTGGACAACATAGTAAAACCCCTTCTCTATCCAAAATATGAAAATTAGCCAGGCATGATGGGCTGCCTGTGGTCCCAGCTACTCAAGAGGCTGAGGTGGGAGGATTGATTGAGCCCAGGAGGTGGAGGTTGCAGCTAGCTGAGATTTCACCACTGCATTCCAGCCTGAGCAACAGAGCGAGACCCTATCTCAAAATAAATAAATAAATAAATAAATAAAAAGATAGATAGATAGATAGGATAAAGAAAGGGAATTAGAATAACCTGAAAGTGTAGAAAGATTGTATTTCTTCCACAGATTGGGTTGTTTCTAACTAATGACAATTATGTTTCTGCCCTGGGAGGTTCAAGCCCACTCCTCTGCAGCTGATCTGTGCTCCTGTGTTAACCCATGTGTAAACATGAAGATGCTGCTTTCCATCTCTGTGGCTCTGAGACCCCATGAGGAGAAATGCATGTGCAATTTAATGAAGAGTTGTATGTGATCTTGGTGAAATCAACATATGTTTGTTAATGGAGTTTGAGAGCCTTTGGAGTTTAGCCAATGTGAACTCAGGTTAGGGCCTGTCATCCTTCCTCATCCCTCAAGGGAGGAAGTCATAGATTAAGAAGGTGAGCTTAGAGGACATCAGAGGGGAGGACCCCTCCACCCTGGCCACCCACAGGGACCCTCCCAGCCTTTCTGTGTTGAACAGTGATAGCAGGGGCAGGTAGAGGGAACTTTGCCAGCCATGCTTCCATGGGCCACTCCTGCCCTGCCTCCTCCTCTCCACTTGAGTTGATCCCCCAGGTTTGGCATCAGTCAGGGGCTTCTCACCCTAGTGAAGGGAGAAAAGGGGCACAACCCTTGGTCATGCAGGTGGGCTGAGTTGCAGGTGGGCTGCCTTTCTAAATTTTAGATTCAGGGGGCATACGTGCATGTTTGTTTCATGGATATATTGTGTACCGGTGGGGATTGGGCTTCTAGTGTACCCATCACGCAGATACTGAAAATCGTTTCCAATAGGTAGTCTTTCAGCCCTCATCCCCCTCCCACTCCTGCCTGTTTCGGAGTCCACAGCCTCTCTTGTTTCCATCCTTGTATCGATATATATGTATTGTTTAGTTCCCACTTACAAGCGAGAACATGCAGTATTTGTTTTTTTGTTTCTGAGTTAGTTCACTTAGGATAATGGCCTCCACCTCCATCATGTTGCTGCAAAGAGCATAATTTCCATTTTTATGGTTGCATAATATTCCATAGTGTATATATACCATATTTTATTTATCTGGTCAACCAATGATGGACACTTAGATTGGTTCTATGACTTTGCTATTGTGAATAGTGCTGAGATAAATGTAAAAGTATAGGTGTCTTTTTTATATAATGGTTTCTTTTCCTTTGGATCAATACCCAGTAATTGGATTACTGAGTAACATGGTAGTTCTATTTTTAGTTCTTTGAAAAATCTCCAAGGTGATTTCCATAGACATTGAATTAATTTACATTCCCACCACCAGTGTGTGAATGTTTCATTTTCTCTACATCCACACCTACATCTGTTGTTTTTTAACTTTTTAAAAATAGCCATTCTGACTGGTGTAAGATGATATTTCAGTGTGGTGTTAATTTGCCTTTCTCTAATAATTAGTGATGTTGAGAATTTTTTCATGTGTTTGCTGCTTTTGAGAAGTGTGTGTTCATATCCTTTGCTCAGTTTTTAATGGAGTTGCTTGCTTTTTTCTGTTTAGTTGTTTGACTTCCTTATATACTGTGGATATTAGTCCTTTGTTGGAAGCATAATTTGCAAATATTTTCTCCCATTCTGTAATTGTAAATGTATTCTGGGTTTCTTATATTTTGAAGTCTTTCTCTAGCAAGATTAAGGAAATTTTCCTGAATTATTCCCCTAGATGTGTTTTCCAGTTTGCTTACTTTTTCTTCTTCTCTCTCAGGAATGTCTATAAGCTATAGGTTTGGTGAAAATCCCATATTTCTTTGTTCTTTTTTAAAATTCATTTTTCTAGATTTTTGTCTATGTTAGCAAAAGACCAATCTTCAAGATCTGAAAATTTTTTTCTTCTGCTTGGATCATTAAAGCTTTTAACTGTATTTTGAAATTGTTTAAGTGTATTTTTTATTTCCAGAAGTTCTGTTGTTGTTGTTGTTGTTTTAAAGGTATTTATCTCTTCCTTCATTTCCTGGTTTTCATGGTTTCTTTGTGTTAGTTTTCAACTTTCTCTAGGCTCTCAGTGACCTTCCCTGCAATCCGTACTTTTAATTCTTTATCTGTAATTTTGGCGTTTTCATTTTTGTTGGGGCTCTTTGCTAGAGACCTAGTGTGATTCTTCAATGTTGTCGCAACATTCAGATCTTTCATGGTGCTAGAATTTTTACACTGGTTCCTTCTCATCAGGAGGAGCTGACACTTCTTATATTTGAATTTATTTTCATTTATGTGGGATATTTTCTCTGTTATCTCCCCCTTCCCCCGCCTTGCGGTTGTCACTGTATAGTATGTTGGTAGGTGTTTTAGACTTTCTCCTGCAGCCCTGTGCCCTTCTGTTTTATATTGGGCCATGCAGTTCAACCGCAGGCCAGTAGGTGGCACTTACAAATAAGAGCTGGCTTACTTGACTTCTATATCACTCACCTCTTTCCTGTGTTAGGGAGCCCCTTTTCGGTCCATGGGGGTCCCAGCTCGGCAGGCTTTACTCTCCTCTCCTGTCTGTGATTCCTGTCATGTCTCTGGTGAATTTCAGCATGCTCTCTTAAAGCATCTATTTGAAGTGTTAGTATTTACTCACTCTTTTGATGCCTGAGAGGTACTCACTACTGGCTGTGGCATAAGCCCATGGGTATGTTTGACCTTTGCTCACTGAGGTGCTCTCTATTGTTTCAGGTGATGGACTGGAGAGCGGAATGCCAGGTGCCCTGAGCTTCCTGCTCAGAGTAGATTGGGAGGGTGGAAGAGAGGATGCAGCTGGGCAGAGCTGGAACCCTGGCATTCCCACAAATACCCCCAGTGATAAGCACAGGCACCAGCTCTGATGGGGGTGGCTGGGGGAGCTCGTGATGAAATGCCCAGAGGTCTCTGTGGTGGGATGAGGGGGCTGCACTGGCTCCATATTCTAGATAGGCAGGAACGCAATCAGCTTCCCTATCACATCCCTGTTCTGGGGCTGGTGTCTCTCAGTACAGATGCACACTGTGGTCTATCTCCAGGCCACAGTGTGGCTGAGAGACATGGAAAATGCCTGTCCTGTGTGCCTTTCCGCAGGAGTGGCTTCAGGGTGGAAGGTCTTCACTCAGCCCAATGC
>NW_022330928.1:0-11597 GCF_002776525.5 Piliocolobus tephrosceles | reverse complement strand
CTGCACCGCTGGCAGGATCCAGTCCTTCCAACCAGCCTGCACGCCAGACCTTCCCCTGCCAGGCTCCTGGGGTCTCCACACCCTGCCTTCAGGCAATCATAGCCTGGCTACTAGAAGAACTGGCCATGCCCTGGCACCTTCCCTTGCTCCTCTGCTTTGAGGGCTCTGCTCCTCTGCCTTAAGTGCTCTGCTCCTCACCTCTCCAAGTTGCATGTCCAAGCCCAGCCATCCTGAGCCTCAGCCTCAGCTCTGATGCTGCCTCTGACAAGCTGCCTTCTCTGAAGGGGAGCACCCTGGTCCCAAAGCTCCAGAGCACTAGAGCTGAGCCTCTTTCTCTTTCTCCAGACAGTCTCTCTCTCTCCTTGCAGCACAGAATTGGGGGCTCCTTCACATCATGAAACCCTCAACTTCCCTGCCCCAGGTCACACACCAAGTTCAAGGCTGAGCACAGAGCAAGAGCGACCAGAGAGTCCATGGGCTTGGCCCAGACCTCAGTCTGGAGGCACAGGGACAATTTCTTTCCACTTCTCCTTTGGGTCCAAGAAGTCTCAGCACCGTATTCCATCCACCACTACTCCCTGACTACAGGCCTACTGGAGCCAGAATACAGGACACTTCATCAGGATGTCTGGGCCACAGTCCCGGCCTCAGAGGTGGCTCTGTCAGGGGGCCTCAAAGCCCCACCTCACTCCTCCTGGCACCACCCAGACTATAAGGCCCAGGCAAGATCTCACCTGCTGGTCAGTGCTCTCCTCTGTCCACTCAGGCCTCAGCTTCAACCTTCTTGCCTCTAAGCAAGCCCTGTGTGCAGCAAGGCCATTGTGTTCAAACCCTCTTCTGGCATGGTTAGGAGGCATGGTGGGAACAAGAAAGGATAATGCCACTCCCAGAAGGAGACAGCCCCTCCTCCTGGCACTGCCAACCCGGCCTGGGGGATCTGTGGTGGCATTGTGAGGGGCTGCCTGTGCTCGTTTTTGTGGGAGGAGGAGGTGCCAGCTATGGGGCTCCAGGGCGCCAGGGTCCTGCTGACTGCCAACCACTCATTTTTCCCTGCCTTCCCTCAATTTTGACACAAGTGCTGGGTCCCTAGGCAAGACAGAAGTCCTCCCAGGGACATTCCAACATCAGACCCTGTATTATCTTCCTTCCTCCTCCCTATGTTTCTCTTTCTTTATTTCCAGAGCTCCTCTTTCTTTTTCTATACTAGGCGCTTTGTACACCCACCTATTCTTCTTCACTTCTCAGAGTAAAGCCCTGCAGAAACACCGAGACATAAATAATGGGTGATCCATGCTTTTCCTGGGTTGGGGGCTAAGGTGGACATCCTTCCAGGTGTGAGGAGAGAGGGTGAGGCAAGGGGGGACACAGCGGGCCACCTCTTATCCACAACAGGATGAGGGATAAAGGGTAGGTTCCCCTCCCAGTATTCTCCCTGTCAAGCACTGAAAGGAGTCTGGCATGCATTTGCACAGGAGGTTCTTAGATGTGCTGGTGCTCTCCTGGTGTCCTGGACGGCTGATGAGCCAGAACCGTCCACATTCATGCTGATGCTGCAGTGGGCAACTGCCACCAGGTGCAGACCACCGGCAGACAGGCCTGGATTGGATCTAGCTACACAGGCTCACCTTGCCATTCCCTTAGCCTTGCCATTCCCTTGGCCTTGCCAGAGCATAGCCTAGCATTCTTTATGTATGCATTTCATTTTATCCTTATTTTTGAGACAAGAAAGGTGAAAGTTGGAGAAGCTAAACCATTCAACTTGGTTGGACCATGTTCTTCTATGGTCACCCTTAAAAATGCCAAAGGGGCTTCTCACTTCTCTACAGTTATGCCCAAAACAGGTTCCTGTTCATACATGTCAGATCTGAAGTGTTTCCTTATGAAGCAGGGAAACAACCAAAAGTATATTCACAGGACCGTGTCTCACTAGAAATATTCATTTATTCAACAGAGAGCCCTGTATCTGTGAACCCAGATGCAAGACAACGGCTACTTGTGTAAAATATACTCCTGTCAACACTGACCTGCAGGGCTGGGACGTATCTGTCTTCCACACCCTGCATCCATGTGACACCGACTGTCATCATGAACAGATTGACAAGGACAATATTTGATTTCATACCTTTGGTTCACCAACTCCAAGCTGCCCTAAAATATTCACACTGGCTGTGTCTTCTACTTGAAAGGAATCCTCCCGAATTTTACTCCACTGACTTCTTATCATTTTTTCTCAGTTTAACTGTCACTCCCTCCCTCTTCCTCTCCTTTTCTCCCAAGAGAGTCTTCTCTGGCCAACCAGGCATTTGTTGACACATTAATGACTTTTAATCCTCTGGACAGTTTCTGTCACCATCTGACTCTCCCTAAGAAAATGCAAACCCTGCCTTGAAAGTGAGACATTCTTCGTCTGGTTCATTTTGTCTTCCCAGCACCTGCTGTGGAATACATTTTTGCTGAATTAATGAATATGAATACATCTGTGAATATTTTCCTTTGAACATTTTTTCCTTGTGACAAAGCTGGTCTTGAAATTAAGAAAAAAATAAAAATTTTCCACTGCTTTTATGCTTACCTAGACCTCTGGAATAAGGATTCATGGATAATGAAATCAAACTTGCCTTTATTCTAGTTATTATTAGTAATTATATATGTGTGTGTGTGTATATATATCTCATATACATTTAAATTATTTTGTATACATTTTAGTGTATCGTGAAATAAGACTTTTATCTGAGCTTTTCCCCAATAGTGTGCCAAAGTTTATAAAAACATTTGTGTTAAATCAAACTAAATTTGACCTAAGAAAACTTCTGTAATCGCATACTTGAGTTCTCACACATGAACTGCAACCTAACAAACTGAAATCCTAACTGAGAAGTTGGCTTCCGGCTTCCGTAACAATAGCTGAGTCTTAGCCAATCACAGCAGCCATGCTTCAACCACTCATAGGGAGCTAATTGTTCAAACCATGTTCAAATAAGGCAAATGCCAAGGTGTAACTAATCCAGATGTTTGTAATTCACTTTCATTTTCTGTATGTTATTTCTTTTTCTGACCGCACATCATATCTGACCGACCATATGGTAGCCACAGACTCTCTCTGAATCTGTTCTGATTCTGACGTTGCCTGATTCACATTTTTTTCTTGATCAGTTAAACTCTGTTAAATTTAATTTGTTTAAATTTTTCTTTTAACAGATTTGGTGTCAGAAGATAAAAAGCAAAACTGCAAAAGGCTTGAGAGGCTTCAAGATGGCTGACTAGAGGCATCAAGAACTCACCTCCTCCACAAAGAAAAATAAAAATAGCAAGTAATCACACTTCAAGAAGAACATCTAAGAGTGAATGCTAAAATTCAATAGATAAATGATGGGAAACATCTGAGCATGCAAATGGAAGACAGTGAGGCAGCAAGCTTGGCTGGGATTGGCTGGGAACCCAGAGTGGCTCCCTAGTGCAAGAAAAAGGTAAGTGAGAGATCCACAGTGGTTGACATTCTGACCAAGGATTTTATAACCATAGCCAAAGGAAAACCCCTCAACCCTCTAGGCCCTGAGACTAGCATAGGAAGATGCCTAGAGACTATCAAACAGCATTGCTTCAGGCGGGGAGCTCATGTGGGTCCCACCCCCCAGGTCCTAGGCAGCTGTAGCTCTTTGCCATTTGGAGAGCCCAGCCACCACCAAACTGCATCCTGCCTTGGAAACCAACAGCCCCTGCATTTCCACATCCCTAGAGCTCCACTGACATCACCCTGTGTTCACCCGTAGGGCTTCAGTAGTGCAATGCCAACTGGACCCAGCAGAGCCTCCCCAGCACTCTAGCACACACAGTGTACTGCATCTTGGGGAATGGACAGTGCAGCACAATAGGGAGGCTGCCTCCCCAGTGTGCTGAGAAGCTGCCCTCAGAGAAAAAGAAGCCAAAATGTGGGTTGCTTAGAGCTTGAAAACTGTCTAATTGGGGCAGCTATCATGGACAGCAACCCTGTTCCCACCCCAGCAGTAAGACTGCCATGCACATGCCTTGAGGGCAGGGTCTGCTGCTGCTCACTGCATCTGTTATTGCCGTCACTGGGGCCAAAGCACATGCCACTTGACAGTGACTTTGCCCTTTTCAGCAGCAGAACCACTGCATACTTGCATGCCCCTTACTACTGGTTTTCTCTGTTGCTGCTGCTACCACTGCTGCTGCCACCCCACAACAGCTTAGGCTCTGAATCTCACACTACCCAGAGCCTAAGAACTCCTGCTTATGGCTGGAGCCACTGTAAGCAACCTGCCCATTATGGCCCAGCCATTTGCACATACCCTGAGGACAGTTTCCCCTGACCCACTGCTGCCACTGCCATAGTCACTTAAGCACTCTGCCAGTGGGCCTGGGGATCCCTCCATTTTGCCAACCACAGCCATCACCTGAATGTTCCATTGGGGGGCCTGAGGATACTCCCACCCACCCTGACACTGCTTACCTCAGTGCCCAAGCACACTGCCTGGGGCCCTAGGGATTACCACCACTCTGTTCACCATTGCTCGCCTCTATGTACTCCTCCTAGGGACCTGATGATGGACCCACCCAGCCTACCACTACCACCACAGCCAGCATCCATTTGCATGTACCACTTTGGGCTTAGGGAACTGGCCTACCAAGCCATCACTAACACTGACGTGTGTTGCTTTAGAGCCTTAGGGTTGCTGTGTCGTTGCTATTGTCAACACTTGCTCCACACATGCTGCCAAGGGAAGGACCTGCCCCAGCCAGGCCTACCACTATGACTGCCAGCACCCAAGCCAGCCACATGGAGGCCTGAGAACTGCCCATTTGTACCTGCTGACACTAGTGCCTGTGTACACTACCTGGGGTCCCAAGGACAGGTACACTTACCCTGCTACTGCCACTGTAGCAGGACGAGCCACAGACAAAATCTCTCAGACACCGAGTTATAGAAGGAAGGGCTTTATGCACCTGGGAATGTAAGGGCTAAAAGACCAAAGAAAAAAAAAGAAAGAAGAAATAAAAACTAAAAGGCAGAAATGAAATCCACAGGCAGACAGCCCGGGCGGCGCCCTGGGTCTGGTTAAAGATCGACCCCTGACCTAACCGGTTATGTTATCTATAGATTCCAGACGTTGTATGGACAAGCGTTGTGAAAGTCCCTGTCCTGTTCTGTTCTGTTCTGATTACCGGTTCTTGCAGCCCCCAGTCACGTACCCCCTGCTTGCTCAATCGAAACCACCCCCCTCCCACCCATGGTTAAGCAAGCAGTTTGTCTAAAAAAACAAAAACCCCTAGACGTTTGTGGTTTAAAACAGGGCGGGAGCCAATCAGAAACTGCCGAATGTTCAAACTTCAAAATGTCAACCAATCCCAATCTTGTAACTGCAAAAATGCCCTAATCTTCTGTAACCTGTTTGTGCCTTACTATAAAAAATAGGCTTGAGCTGTGCTCGGGACCTCTCTCTTGCCCTCCGGACTACGCCTGTACGGAGAGAGGTCTGGGTTCGAACCTGCAATAAAGTGATCCCGGCCGCTTGGCTTTGACTTCGGTTTCTGGTGGTGGTCTTTGAGGGGGGTCTCGGAACTCAGGGCACAACAGGAACATCCGCAAGCTACTGCCTTAAAATCCGAGCTCTCTGAGTGCATAATTTCTGTCCCTTTTAAGGGCTCACAACACTAAAGATTTCACATGAAAGCATCGTGATTGATTTGAGCAAGCAAAGGGTACGTGACAGGGGTTGCATGCACCAGTGGTCAGAGAGAAACAAAACAGGGCCGGGAGTTTCACTACGTTCTCTTAGACAATGCCTGGCATCTATGAATAATATCGGTTTCTAAGTTATGAGTTGATTTTTAACTACTGGGTTTAGGCCAGGCAGACCCAGGCCTGGTTTTGGGCCTGGCGCCGGGCTGCCTGTCTTTGGTTTTACTTCCTTGTTTTTTCCTTAAAACAGGTACTGAGTATAAAACAATACAAAACAGTATGAGAGGGTCTCTCTCTTTCCTCACCACCATCAGGGTTTGAGGGCACACCCACCTAACATCCCCAACCCCAGCAAAACATCACCATAGCCTCCACCAACAACCACAGCCTGAGCCACTGGGGAAATCACACACCACTGATGCTGCTTAGAGTTGAAGAAATCATAGAGAGACCACATTGCTTCACACACTCAGAAGCAAAGCTAAAGTTTCTGACCCAGTAAAAACCATATATACATCTTCAAGAAAAAACCAATCCAAATATATGAAGCAGCAACTGCTACAAAAGATGTGCAGATATCAATGTAAAACATAAGAAACATGACTAAACAAGGGAGTATGGCACTTTCAAAAGATTACAATAATTCTTTAGCAACAAATTCCACTGGGAAAAAAGTATGAAATGTGGGGAAAATAATTTTTAAAAATGATATTATAAAAGCTCAGTAAGATACAAGAGGATATAAACAAATACAAAACGTTAGAAATCAACTGAGGGTATTGTCATGCACGTCCGTGTGAAGAGATCACACCAAACAGACTTTGTGTGAGCAGTAAAGCTTTTTTTTTGTTTGTTTGTTTTTGAGACGGAGTCTTGCTCTGTCACCCAGGCTGGAGTGCAGTGGCCAGATCTCAGCTTACTGCAAGCTCCGCCCCCCGGGTTTAGGCCCTTCTCCTGCCTCAGCCTCCCAAGTAGCTGGGACTACAAGCGCCCGCCACCTCGCCCGGCTAGTTTTTTGTATTTTTTAGTAGAGACGGGGTTTCACCATATTAGCCAGGATGGTCTCGATCTCCTGACCTCGTGATCCGCCCGTCTTGGCCTCCCAAAGTGCTGGGATTACAGGCTTGAGCCACCGCGCCCGGCCGCAGTAAAGCTTTTTAATCACCTGGGTGCAAGGCGGGCTGAGTCCGAAAAGGCAGTCAGCGAAGGGAGATGAGGGTGGGGCCATTTTATAAGATTTGAGTAGATAAAGGAAAATTACAGTTAAAGGGGGGTTGTTCTCTGGCGCGCAGGAAGGGGGTAGCAAGGTGCTCAGTGGGGGAGCTTTTGGAGCCAGGATGAGCCAGGAAAAGGAATTTCACAAGATAATGTCATCACTTAAGGCAAGGATTGGCCATTTTCACTTCTTTTGTGGTGGAATGCCATCAGTTAAGGTTGGGGCAGGGCATTTTCACTTCTTTTGTGATTCATAGGTTACTTCAGGCCATCTGGGCGTATTCCTGCAAGTCACAGGGGATGCGATGGCTTGGTTTGGGCTCAGAGGCCTGACAGATATGAATAAAAAATTCACCAGAGAAATAGATAGAATAGAAAAAAGAATCAAACAGAAATCCTGAAAGTGAAGAATTCAATGCATAAAATAAAAATTTATTCAAGAGCCTCAACAGTAGAGTGGAACAAAAAGAAGAAAGCACTCAGAACTTGAAGGCAGGCCTTTTGAAATAACCCAGCCAGAGCCCTCCTCCCCATGCCCCACTTGCGTAAAAGAATTTAAAAAAATTAACTAAACCTACATAACATATGGGACACTATAAAACAACCAAAAACAGAAATTGGGAGTGTTCCAAAAGGTAAAGATGCCAAAGGTATAGAAAACCTAATTAACAAAATAGTAGCTGAAAACTTCCCAAATTTGGTAAGAGATTTAACATTCAGATACAGGAAGTTTAGAAATTCACAAGTAATGAAAACCTCAAAAGTTCTATTTTACAGCACATTATAGTAAACTGTCATAGGTCAAACAGAATTCTAAAAAGAGCAAAAGAAAGGAAAAAGTTCTGGTCACATGTGTGGGAAGCCAGATCAGATGAACAATTTCTCAGCAGTAACCTTACAGGCCAGGAGAGAATGGCATAATATATCTAAGGTGCTAAAAGGGGGGAAAAACCTGTCAGCCAATAATACTATCCCTAACAACATTATTCTTCATTAAAAAATGTGAAATAAATGTTTATTCATCATCACTAGACCAGCCTTAGAAGAAATACTTAAGGGAGTCCTATGCCTGGAAGTGAACGAATGATATCTACCATCATGAAAACATACAAAAGTCTAAAACTTGCTGTTAGAGCTAACACAGAAATAAGAAAAAGAACTCAAATGTTACCACTATAGAAAACCACCACAACATAATGATAAACTATGAGAGAAAGAAAGGAAAAATATATAAAACAATCAGAAAAAAATTTAGCAAAATGACAGAATTGTCTTCACATATCAATAATAACCTTGAATGTAAATGGATTAAATTTTCTGCTTAAAAGATAAAGTCTGGCTGAATGAAGTTTGAAAATGCCCCAACTATAAGCTGCCTACAAGAAACTCACTTCACATGTAAACACATATAGACTAAAAGGAAAGGAATGAAAAAAGATGTATCACACAAATAGAAACCAAAAGTGAGCAGAAGTAGCTATACTTATAGCAGATAAAACAGACTTTAAGACAAAAGCATTACAAAGTGACAAAGAAGGTCATGCTATATAATGATAAAGGGATCAATTCAGCAAGAAAATACAATTCTAAATATATGTGCACCCAACACCAGAGCTCCCATACACATAATACAAATATTATTAAATCTAATAGACTTCAATACAGTAATTGTTGGGGACTTTAACACTTCACTCTCAGTATTAGACATGTCATCTAGAAAGAAAACCAACAAGGAAAAAATAAATTTAAACTACAGCTTAGAACAAATGGACCTAGGAGACATCTACAGAACATTTCTTCCAACAACTTCAGAATACATGTTCTTCTAATCAGCAAATAGAGCATCATCCAAGATAGACCATAAATCAGGTCACAAAACAAGTCTCAACAAATTTTAAAAATATCAAAATCATACCAAATATCTTCTCAGAGCATCATGGAATAAAGCTAGAAATCAATAACAAGAGGAACTTGGAAAATGTACAAGTACAAGGAAATTAATCGATGTTATTCTGAACAAACATGTGTCAATGAGGAAATTAAAAAGGAAATCAAAACACTTCTTGAAGCAAATGAAAATGGAAACACAACATACCCAAACATATGGTATACAGCAACAGCAATGCTAAGAGAGAAGTTTATAACAAAAAAGGCCTACATTAAAGAAGTAGAAACATTTCAAGTAAGCAATCTAATTATGCACCTCAAGGAATCAGAAAAGCAAGAACAAACCAAACCCAAAATTAGTGTAAGGAAAGAAAGAATGAAAATCAGATCAGAGTAGAACTAAATGAAATTGGCTAAAAATACACAGAATCAATGAAAAGCGAAGTTGGTTTTTTGGGAAGATAAAATGGATAAACTGCTAGTTAGACTACTGAAGAAAAAAAGAGATAAGACCCAAATAAACGAAATCAGAAATGAAAAAGGAGACACAATAACTAATACTACAGAAATACAAAACACATCCAAAACTATTGTGAACAACTATTTGCCAAAAAACTGGAAAACCTATAGAAAATGGATAAATTCCTGGACACTTACAACCTACCAAGATTGAAACAAGAAGAATCAGAAAACCTGAACAGACCAATAAGGAGTAACAAGATTGAATCAGTAATGTAAAAATCTACCAACAAAAAAAAAAAGCCCAGGACTGTATGGCTTCACTGCCAAATTCTACCAAACTTTCGAAGAACTAATGCAAATTCTCCTCAAATTATTCTAAAAAAATAGAAGAGGCCTCATAGAATGAGACATTATCCTGATACCAAAACCAAACAAGAATGCACCAAAAAAGGAAAACTACAAGCCAATAACCCTGATAAACACAGACACAAAATATCCTCAACAAAATGCTAGCAAATTGAATGAAAGAGCACATCAGAAAGATAATCCTGTCATGATCAAGTGGGATTTACTCTGGGGATACAAGGATGATTTAACATACACGAATCAATAAACATGATATATCACATCAACAGAATGAAGGATAAAAGCCATATGATCATCTCAATAGATGCTGGAAAAGCATTTGATAAAACTCAAAAAAATGCTTTTTGACAAAAACTCTTAACAAATTAGGCATAGAAGGAATATACCTCCACATAATGAAGGCCTCATATGACAAACTCACAGCTAACATCACATGAAATGGGGAAAAGCTGAAAGCTTTCCCTCTAAGAAGTGGAACAAGGCAGGGATGCCCACTTCCACCACTCCTATTCAAAATAGTACTGGATATCTTAGCCACAGCAATCAGGCAAGTGAAAGAAACAAAAGGCACCCAAACTGGAAAAGAGAAAGTCAAATTTTCCTTCTTGGCAAATGACATGATTTTATACTTAGAAAAACCTAAAGATTCCACCAAAAAACTTCTAGATATGACAAACAAATTCAGTAAAGTTTCAGGATACAAAATCAACATATAGGCTGGGTGCAGTGGCTCACATATGTAATCCCAGCATTTTGGTGGAAGGATTGCTTGAGTCCAGGATTTCAAGACCAGTCTGGACAACATAGTGAGACACTCATCTCTACTATCATTGTAAAAAATTATTAAATCAACATACAAAATTCAGTAGCACCAATAATAACAGAACTGGAAAAGAAATCAAGAAGGCAATCCCATTAACAATAACTACAAAAAAAAAAAACCTAGAAATAAATGTATCCAAGGAGGTGAAAGATCTACAAAACACTGATGAAAGAAATTGAAGAGGACACAAACAAATGGAAGACATCCCATTTACACAAACTGGACAAGTTAATATTGCTAAAATGATTGTACTACCCAAAGCCATCTTCAGATTCGATGCAATTACTAACAAAATATCAATGTCATTTTTCACACGCCAACTCCACACAGACAGTGACCTCAGCCAGGAATGGATTTTTTTCTGATCAGCATCATCATTTCTCACTCAGTGTTCAGATGACGTTGAATGAAACGTTATTTGAGGACCTGCTGTGTGACATTTTGCACTGAAGAGAGATGCACTGGCAGGTGTTTCCATAGATCACTCTGACAGCAGGACATGGGGTGGAACCTGACTTAGGCATGAGCCTCTTCTCGGGTCAGTTCATAGCCCGGCTCTACCACTCAACAACCCTGCCACGTTGAGCCTATCACTAAACATCAGAGCCTCGGTGTCCACAGCTGTGAAATGCAGACAGTAGTTACTACCTTGCAGGACAGAGAGGTGGCCATGAACACAGTAAGGACCTGGAGTCAGGCTGCTGGATGCTTGTCCTATTGCTTCCTGGTTGTGTGACCCTGGGTAGGTTACCTAACTTTGTAGGGCCTCTAGTTTCCTCCCCACAATAGAGTTATGGCATATGTTAGTTTGTGGAATGTACTTGCAACAGCGTCTGTGCACCTTAAGATCTATATGAATGGCAGCTATGAGCCCTGTGGGTGTTATGAGAATGAAATGAGATCCAGTTTCTAAAGGACCTCCTGCTGTGGTGCGCACATGAATTAAACTCACTGGAAAGGCTGTTATATCATTGTGGCCACCACATTTGGTGACAGAGGGTAAGGTTTCACATTATTAGCCTGACTTTCCTGATGGATCTAGCAATACTGTTTCCCATTAACATAATGAGCATCCACAGGATAAGGTGAAGGAGGATCGTCAGCATGGATGGGAGGTAGAGTTTGACTCAAGAGCCTCAGAGT
>NW_022330927.1:0-11597 GCF_002776525.5 Piliocolobus tephrosceles | reverse complement strand
ACTCTGAGGCTCTTGAGTCAAACTCTACCTCCCATCCATGCTGACGATCCTCCTTCACCTTATCCTGTGGATGCTCATTATGTTAATGGGAAACAGTATTGCTAGATCCATCAGGAAAGTCAGGCTAATAATGTGAAACCTTACCCTCTGTCACCAAATGTGGTGGCCACAATGATATAACAGCCTTTCCAGTGAGTTTAATTCATGTGCGCACCACAGCAGGAGGTCCTTTAGAAACTGGATCTCATTTCATTCTCATAACACCCACAGGGCTCATAGCTGCCATTCATATAGATCTTAAGGTGCACAGACGCTGTTGCAAGTACATTCCACAAACTAACATATGCCATAACTCTATTGTGGGGAGGAAACTAGAGGCCCTACAAAGTTAGGTAACCTACCCAGGGTCACACAACCAGGAAGCAATAGGACAAGCATCCAGCAGCCTGACTCCAGGTCCTTACTGTGTTCATGGCCACCTCTCTGTCCTGCAAGGTAGTAACTACTGTCTGCATTTCACAGCTGTGGACACCGAGGCTCTGATGTTTAGTGATAGGCTCAACGTGGCAGGGTTGTTGAGTGGTAGAGCCGGGCTATGAACTGACCCGAGAAGAGGCTCATGCCTAAGTCAGGTTCCACCCCATGTCCTGCTGTCAGAGTGATCTATGGAAACACCTGCCAGTGCATCTCTCTTCAGTGCAAAATGTCACACAGCAGGTCCTCAAATAACGTTTCATTCAACGTCATCTGAACACTGAGTGAGAAATGATGATGCTGATCAGAAAAAAATCCATTCCTGGCTGAGGTCACTGTCTGTGTGGAGTTGGCGTGTGAAAAATGACATTGATATTTTGTTAGTAATTGCATCGAATCTGAAGATGGCTTTGGGTAGTACAATCATTTTAGCAATATTAACTTGTCCAGTTTGTGTAAATGGGATGTCTTCCATTTGTTTGTGTCCTCTTCAATTTCTTTCATCAGTGTTTTGTAGATCTTTCACCTCCTTGGATACATTTATTTCTAGGTTTTTTTTTTTTGTAGTTATTGTTAATGGGATTGCCTTCTTGATTTCTTTTCCAGTTCTGTTATTATTGGTGCTACTGAATTTTGTATGTTGATTTAATAATTTTTTACAATGATAGTAGAGATGAGTGTCTCACTATGTTGTCCAGACTGGTCTTGAAATCCTGGACTCAAGCAATCCTTCCACCAAAATGCTGGGATTACATATGTGAGCCACTGCACCCAGCCTATATGTTGATTTTGTATCCTGAAACTTTACTGAATTTGTTTGTCATATCTAGAAGTTTTTTGGTGGAATCTTTAGGTTTTTCTAAGTATAAAATCATGTCATTTGCCAAGAAGGAAAATTTGACTTTCTCTTTTCCAGTTTGGGTGCCTTTTGTTTCTTTCACTTGCCTGATTGCTGTGGCTAAGATATCCAGTACTATTTTGAATAGGAGTGGTGGAAGTGGGCATCCCTGCCTTGTTCCACTTCTTAGAGGGAAAGCTTTCAGCTTTTCCCCATTTCATGTGATGTTAGCTGTGAGTTTGTCATATGAGGCCTTCATTATGTGGAGGTATATTCCTTCTATGCCTAATTTGTTAAGAGTTTTTGTCAAAAAGCATTTTTTTGAGTTTTATCAAATGCTTTTCCAGCATCTATTGAGATGATCATATGGCTTTTATCCTTCATTCTGTTGATGTGATATATCATGTTTATTGATTCGTGTATGTTAAATCATCCTTGTATCCCCAGAGTAAATCCCACTTGATCATGACAGGATTATCTTTCTGATGTGCTCTTTCATTCAATTTGCTAGCATTTTGTTGAGGATATTTTGTGTCTGTGTTTATCAGGGTTATTGGCTTGTAGTTTTCCTTTTTTGGTGCATTCTTGTTTGGTTTTGGTATCAGGATAATGTCTCATTCTATGAGGCCTCTTCTATTTTTTTAGAATAATTTGAGGAGAATTTGCATTAGTTCTTCGAAAGTTTGGTAGAATTTGGCAGTGAAGCCATACAGTCCTGGGCTTTTTTTTTTTGTTGGTAGATTTTTACATTACTGATTCAATCTTGTTACTCCTTATTGGTCTGTTCAGGTTTTCTGATTCTTCTTGTTTCAATCTTGGTAGGTTGTAAGTGTCCAGGAATTTATCCATTTTCTATAGGTTTTCCAGTTTTTTGGCAAATAGTTGTTCACAATAGTTTTGGATGTGTTTTGTATTTCTGTAGTATTAGTTATTGTGTCTCCTTTTTCATTTCTGATTTCGTTTATTTGGGTCTTATCTCTTTTTTTCTTCAGTAGTCTAACTAGCAGTTTATCCATTTTATCTTCCCAAAAAACCAACTTCGCTTTTCATTGATTCTGTGTATTTTTAGCCAATTTCATTTAGTTCTACTCTGATCTGATTTTCATTCTTTCTTTCCTTACACTAATTTTGGGTTTGGTTTGTTCTTGCTTTTCTGATTCCTTGAGGTGCATAATTAGATTGCTTACTTGAAATGTTTCTACTTCTTTAATGTAGGCCTTTTTTGTTATAAACTTCTCTCTTAGCATTGCTGTTGCTGTATACCATATGTTTGGGTATGTTGTGTTTCCATTTTCATTTGCTTCAAGAAGTGTTTTGATTTCCTTTTTAATTTCCTCATTGACACATGTTTGTTCAGAATAACATCGATTAATTTCCTTGTACTTGTACATTTTCCAAGTTCCTCTTGTTATTGATTTCTAGCTTTATTCCATGATGCTCTGAGAAGATATTTGGTATGATTTTGATATTTTTAAAATTTGTTGAGACTTGTTTTGTGACCTGATTTATGGTCTATCTTGGATGATGCTCTATTTGCTGATTAGAAGAACATGTATTCTGAAGTTGTTGGAAGAAATGTTCTGTAGATGTCTCCTAGGTCCATTTGTTCTAAGCTGTAGTTTAAATTTATTTTTTCCTTGTTGGTTTTCTTTCTAGATGACATGTCTAATACTGAGAGTGAAGTGTTAAAGTCCCCAACAATTACTGTATTGAAGTCTATTAGATTTAATAATATTTGTATTATGTGTATGGGAGCTCTGGTGTTGGGTGCACATATATTTAGAATTGTATTTTCTTGCTGAATTGATCCCTTTATCATTATATAGCATGACCTTCTTTGTCACTTTGTAATGCTTTTGTCTTAAAGTCTGTTTTATCTGCTATAAGTATAGCTACTTCTGCTCACTTTTGGTTTCTATTTGTGTGATACATCTTTTTTCATTCCTTTCCTTTTAGTCTATATGTGTTTACATGTGAAGTGAGTTTCTTGTAGGCAGCTTATAGTTGGGGCATTTTCAAACTTCATTCAGCCAGACTTTATCTTTTAAGCAGAAAATTTAATCCATTTACATTCAAGGTTATTATTGATATGTGAAGACAATTCTGTCATTTTGCTAAATTTTTTTCTGATTGTTTTATATATTTTTCCTTTCTTTCTCTCATAGTTTATCATTATGTTGTGGTGGTTTTCTATAGTGGTAACATTTGAGTTCTTTTTCTTATTTCTGTGTTAGCTCTAACAGCAAGTTTTAGACTTTTGTATGTTTTCATGATGGTAGATATCATTCGTTCACTTCCAGGCATAGGACTCCCTTAAGTATTTCTTCTAAGGCTGGTCTAGTGATGATGAATAAACATTTATTTCACATTTTTTAATGAAGAATAATGTTGTTAGGGATAGTATTATTGGCTGACAGGTTTTTCCCCCCTTTTAGCACCTTAGATATATTATGCCATTCTCTCCTGGCCTGTAAGGTTACTGCTGAGAAATTGTTCATCTGATCTGGCTTCCCACACATGTGACCAGAACTTTTTCCTTTCTTTTGCTCTTTTTAGAATTCTGTTTGACCTATGACAGTTTACTATAATGTGCTGTAAAATAGAACTTTTGAGGTTTTCATTACTTGTGAATTTCTAAACTTCCTGTATCTGAATGTTAAATCTCTTACCAAATTTGGGAAGTTTTCAGCTACTATTTTGTTAATTAGGTTTTCTATACCTTTGGCATCTTTACCTTTTGGAACACTCCCAATTTCTGTTTTTGGTTGTTTTATAGTGTCCCATATGTTATGTAGGTTTAGTTAATTTTTTTAAATTCTTTTACGCAAGTGGGGCATGGGGAGGAGGGCTCTGGCTGGGTTATTTCAAAAGGCCTGCCTTCAAGTTCTGAGTGCTTTCTTCTTTTTGTTCCACTCTACTGTTGAGGCTCTTGAATAAATTTTTATTTTATGCATTGAATTCTTCACTTTCAGGATTTCTGTTTGATTCTTTTTTCTATTCTATCTATTTCTCTGGTGAATTTTTTATTCATATCTGTCAGGCCTCTGAGCCCAAACCAAGCCATCGCATCCCCTGTGACTTGCAGGAATACGCCCAGATGGCCTGAAGTAACCTATGAATCACAAAAGAAGTGAAAATGCCCTGCCCCAACCTTAACTGATGGCATTCCACCACAAAAGAAGTGAAAATGGCCAATCCTTGCCTTAAGTGATGACATTATCTTGTGAAATTCCTTTTCCTGGCTCATCCTGGCTCCAAAAGCTCCCCCACTGAGCACCTTGCTACCCCCTTCCTGCGCGCCAGAGAACAACCCCCCTTTAACTGTAATTTTCCTTTATCTACTCAAATCTTATAAAATGGCCCCACCCTCATCTCCCTTCGCTGACTGCCTTTTCGGACTCAGCCCGCCTTGCACCCAGGTGATTAAAAAGCTTTACTGCGGCCGGGCGCGGTGGCTCAAGCCTGTAATCCCAGCACTTTGGGAGGCCAAGACGGGCGGATCACGAGGTCAGGAGATCGAGACCATCCTGGCTAATATGGTGAAACCCCGTCTCTACTAAAAAATACAAAAAACTAGCCGGGCGAGGTGGCGGGCGCTTGTAGTCCCAGCTACTTGGGAGGCTGAGGCAGGAGAAGGGCCTAAACCCGGGGGGCGGAGCTTGCAGTAAGCTGAGATCTGGCCACTGCACTCCAGCCTGGGTGACAGAGCAAGACTCCGTCTCAAAAACAAACAAACAAAAAAAAAGCTTTACTGCTCACACAAAGTCTGTTTGGTGTGATCTCTTCACACGGACGTGCATGACAATACCCTCAGTTGATTTCTAACGTTTTGTATTTGTTTATATCCTCTTGTATCTTACTGAGCTTTTATAATATCATTTTTAAAAATTATTTTCCCCACATTTCATACTTTTTTCCCAGTGGAATTTGTTGCTAAAGAATTATTGTAATCTTTTGAAAGTGCCATACTCCCTTGTTTAGTCATGTTTCTTATGTTTTACATTGATATCTGCACATCTTTTGTAGCAGTTGCTGCTTCATATATTTGGATTGGTTTTTTCTTGAAGATGTATATATGGTTTTTACTGGGTCAGAAACTTTAGCTTTGCTTCTGAGTGTGTGAAGCAATGTGGTCTCTCTATGATTTCTTCAACTCTAAGCAGCATCAGTGGTGTGTGATTTCCCCAGTGGCTCAGGCTGTGGTTGTTGGTGGAGGCTATGGTGATGTTTTGCTGGGGTTGGGGATGTTAGGTGGGTGTGCCCTCAAACCCTGATGGTGGTGAGGAAAGAGAGAGACCCTCTCATACTGTTTTGTATTGTTTTATACTCAGTACCTGTTTTAAGGAAAAAACAAGGAAGTAAAACCAAAGACAGGCAGCCCGGCGCCAGGCCCAAAACCAGGCCTGGGTCTGCCTGGCCTAAACCCAGTAGTTAAAAATCAACTCATAACTTAGAAACCGATATTATTCATAGATGCCAGGCATTGTCTAAGAGAACGTAGTGAAACTCCCGGCCCTGTTTTGTTTCTCTCTGACCACTGGTGCATGCAACCCCTGTCACGTACCCTTTGCTTGCTCAAATCAATCACGATGCTTTCATGTGAAATCTTTAGTGTTGTGAGCCCTTAAAAGGGACAGAAATTATGCACTCAGAGAGCTCGGATTTTAAGGCAGTAGCTTGCGGATGTTCCTGTTGTGCCCTGAGTTCCGAGACCCCCCTCAAAGACCACCACCAGAAACCGAAGTCAAAGCCAAGCGGCCGGGATCACTTTATTGCAGGTTCGAACCCAGACCTCTCTCCGTACAGGCGTAGTCCGGAGGGCAAGAGAGAGGTCCCGAGCACAGCTCAAGCCTATTTTTTATAGTAAGGCACAAACAGGTTACAGAAGATTAGGGCATTTTTGCAGTTACAAGATTGGGATTGGTTGACATTTTGAAGTTTGAACATTCGGCAGTTTCTGATTGGCTCCCGCCCTGTTTTAAACCACAAACGTCTAGGGGTTTTTGTTTTTTTAGACAAACTGCTTGCTTAACCATGGGTGGGAGGGGGGTGGTTTCGATTGAGCAAGCAGGGGGTACGTGACTGGGGGCTGCAAGAACCGGTAATCAGAACAGAACAGAACAGGACAGGGACTTTCACAACGCTTGTCCATACAACGTCTGGAATCTATAGATAACATAACCGGTTAGGTCAGGGGTCGATCTTTAACCAGACCCAGGGCGCCGCCCGGGCTGTCTGCCTGTGGATTTCATTTCTGCCTTTTAGTTTTTATTTCTTCTTTCTTTTTTTTTCTTTGGTCTTTTAGCCCTTACATTCCCAGGTGCATAAAGCCCTTCCTTCTATAACTCGGTGTCTGAGAGATTTTGTCTGTGGCTCGTCCTGCTACAGTGGCAGTAGCAGGGTAAGTGTACCTGTCCTTGGGACCCCAGGTAGTGTACACAGGCACTAGTGTCAGCAGGTACAAATGGGCAGTTCTCAGGCCTCCATGTGGCTGGCTTGGGTGCTGGCAGTCATAGTGGTAGGCCTGGCTGGGGCAGGTCCTTCCCTTGGCAGCATGTGTGGAGCAAGTGTTGACAATAGCAACGACACAGCAACCCTAAGGCTCTAAAGCAACACACGTCAGTGTTAGTGATGGCTTGGTAGGCCAGTTCCCTAAGCCCAAAGTGGTACATGCAAATGGATGCTGGCTGTGGTGGTAGTGGTAGGCTGGGTGGGTCCATCATCAGGTCCCTAGGAGGAGTACATAGAGGCGAGCAATGGTGAACAGAGTGGTGGTAATCCCTAGGGCCCCAGGCAGTGTGCTTGGGCACTGAGGTAAGCAGTGTCAGGGTGGGTGGGAGTATCCTCAGGCCCCCCAATGGAACATTCAGGTGATGGCTGTGGTTGGCAAAATGGAGGGATCCCCAGGCCCACTGGCAGAGTGCTTAAGTGACTATGGCAGTGGCAGCAGTGGGTCAGGGGAAACTGTCCTCAGGGTATGTGCAAATGGCTGGGCCATAATGGGCAGGTTGCTTACAGTGGCTCCAGCCATAAGCAGGAGTTCTTAGGCTCTGGGTAGTGTGAGATTCAGAGCCTAAGCTGTTGTGGGGTGGCAGCAGCAGTGGTAGCAGCAGCAACAGAGAAAACCAGTAGTAAGGGGCATGCAAGTATGCAGTGGTTCTGCTGCTGAAAAGGGCAAAGTCACTGTCAAGTGGCATGTGCTTTGGCCCCAGTGACGGCAATAACAGATGCAGTGAGCAGCAGCAGACCCTGCCCTCAAGGCATGTGCATGGCAGTCTTACTGCTGGGGTGGGAACAGGGTTGCTGTCCATGATAGCTGCCCCAATTAGACAGTTTTCAAGCTCTAAGCAACCCACATTTTGGCTTCTTTTTCTCTGAGGGCAGCTTCTCAGCACACTGGGGAGGCAGCCTCCCTATTGTGCTGCACTGTCCATTCCCCAAGATGCAGTACACTGTGTGTGCTAGAGTGCTGGGGAGGCTCTGCTGGGTCCAGTTGGCATTGCACTACTGAAGCCCTACGGGTGAACACAGGGTGATGTCAGTGGAGCTCTAGGGATGTGGAAATGCAGGGGCTGTTGGTTTCCAAGGCAGGATGCAGTTTGGTGGTGGCTGGGCTCTCCAAATGGCAAAGAGCTACAGCTGCCTAGGACCTGGGGGGTGGGACCCACATGAGCTCCCCGCCTGAAGCAATGCTGTTTGATAGTCTCTAGGCATCTTCCTATGCTAGTCTCAGGGCCTAGAGGGTTGAGGGGTTTTCCTTTGGCTATGGTTATAAAATCCTTGGTCAGAATGTCAACCACTGTGGATCTCTCACTTACCTTTTTCTTGCACTAGGGAGCCACTCTGGGTTCCCAGCCAATCCCAGCCAAGCTTGCTGCCTCACTGTCTTCCATTTGCATGCTCAGATGTTTCCCATCATTTATCTATTGAATTTTAGCATTCACTCTTAGATGTTCTTCTTGAAGTGTGATTACTTGCTATTTTTATTTTTCTTTGTGGAGGAGGTGAGTTCTTGATGCCTCTAGTCAGCCATCTTGAAGCCTCTCAAGCCTTTTGCAGTTTTGCTTTTTATCTTCTGACACCAAATCTGTTAAAAGAAAAATTTAAACAAATTAAATTTAACAGAGTTTAACTGATCAAGAAAAAAATGTGAATCAGGCAACGTCAGAATCAGAACAGATTCAGAGAGAGTCTGTGGCTACCATATGGTCGGTCAGATATGATGTGCGGTCAGAAAAAGAAATAACATACAGAAAATGAAAGTGAATTACAAACATCTGGATTAGTTACACCTTGGCATTTGCCTTATTTGAACATGGTTTGAACAATTAGCTCCCTATGAGTGGTTGAAGCATGGCTGCTGTGATTGGCTAAGACTCAGCTATTGTTACGGAAGCCGGAAGCCAACTTCTCAGTTAGGATTTCAGTTTGTTAGGTTGCAGTTCATGTGTGAGAACTCAAGTATGCGATTACAGAAGTTTTCTTAGGTCAAATTTAGTTTGATTTAACACAAATGTTTTTATAAACTTTGGCACACTATTGGGGAAAAGCTCAGATAAAAGTCTTATTTCACGATACACTAAAATGTATACAAAATAATTTAAATGTATATGAGATATATATACACACACACACATATATAATTACTAATAATAACTAGAATAAAGGCAAGTTTGATTTCATTATCCATGAATCCTTATTCCAGAGGTCTAGGTAAGCATAAAAGCAGTGGAAAATTTTTATTTTTTTCTTAATTTCAAGACCAGCTTTGTCACAAGGAAAAAATGTTCAAAGGAAAATATTCACAGATGTATTCATATTCATTAATTCAGCAAAAATGTATTCCACAGCAGGTGCTGGGAAGACAAAATGAACCAGACGAAGAATGTCTCACTTTCAAGGCAGGGTTTGCATTTTCTTAGGGAGAGTCAGATGGTGACAGAAACTGTCCAGAGGATTAAAAGTCATTAATGTGTCAACAAATGCCTGGTTGGCCAGAGAAGACTCTCTTGGGAGAAAAGGAGAGGAAGAGGGAGGGAGTGACAGTTAAACTGAGAAAAAATGATAAGAAGTCAGTGGAGTAAAATTCGGGAGGATTCCTTTCAAGTAGAAGACACAGCCAGTGTGAATATTTTAGGGCAGCTTGGAGTTGGTGAACCAAAGGTATGAAATCAAATATTGTCCTTGTCAATCTGTTCATGATGACAGTCGGTGTCACATGGATGCAGGGTGTGGAAGACAGATACGTCCCAGCCCTGCAGGTCAGTGTTGACAGGAGTATATTTTACACAAGTAGCCGTTGTCTTGCATCTGGGTTCACAGATACAGGGCTCTCTGTTGAATAAATGAATATTTCTAGTGAGACACGGTCCTGTGAATATACTTTTGGTTGTTTCCCTGCTTCATAAGGAAACACTTCAGATCTGACATGTATGAACAGGAACCTGTTTTGGGCATAACTGTAGAGAAGTGAGAAGCCCCTTTGGCATTTTTAAGGGTGACCATAGAAGAACATGGTCCAACCAAGTTGAATGGTTTAGCTTCTCCAACTTTCACCTTTCTTGTCTCAAAAATAAGGATAAAATGAAATGCATACATAAAGAATGCTAGGCTATGCTCTGGCAAGGCCAAGGGAATGGCAAGGCTAAGGGAATGGCAAGGTGAGCCTGTGTAGCTAGATCCAATCCAGGCCTGTCTGCCGGTGGTCTGCACCTGGTGGCAGTTGCCCACTGCAGCATCAGCATGAATGTGGACGGTTCTGGCTCATCAGCCGTCCAGGACACCAGGAGAGCACCAGCACATCTAAGAACCTCCTGTGCAAATGCATGCCAGACTCCTTTCAGTGCTTGACAGGGAGAATACTGGGAGGGGAACCTACCCTTTATCCCTCATCCTGTTGTGGATAAGAGGTGGCCCGCTGTGTCCCCCCTTGCCTCACCCTCTCTCCTCACACCTGGAAGGATGTCCACCTTAGCCCCCAACCCAGGAAAAGCATGGATCACCCATTATTTATGTCTCGGTGTTTCTGCAGGGCTTTACTCTGAGAAGTGAAGAAGAATAGGTGGGTGTACAAAGCGCCTAGTATAGAAAAAGAAAGAGGAGCTCTGGAAATAAAGAAAGAGAAACATAGGGAGGAGGAAGGAAGATAATACAGGGTCTGATGTTGGAATGTCCCTGGGAGGACTTCTGTCTTGCCTAGGGACCCAGCACTTGTGTCAAAATTGAGGGAAGGCAGGGAAAAATGAGTGGTTGGCAGTCAGCAGGACCCTGGCGCCCTGGAGCCCCATAGCTGGCACCTCCTCCTCCCACAAAAACGAGCACAGGCAGCCCCTCACAATGCCACCACAGATCCCCCAGGCCGGGTTGGCAGTGCCAGGAGGAGGGGCTGTCTCCTTCTGGGAGTGGCATTATCCTTTCTTGTTCCCACCATGCCTCCTAACCATGCCAGAAGAGGGTTTGAACACAATGGCCTTGCTGCACACAGGGCTTGCTTAGAGGCAAGAAGGTTGAAGCTGAGGCCTGAGTGGACAGAGGAGAGCACTGACCAGCAGGTGAGATCTTGCCTGGGCCTTATAGTCTGGGTGGTGCCAGGAGGAGTGAGGTGGGGCTTTGAGGCCCCCTGACAGAGCCACCTCTGAGGCCGGGACTGTGGCCCAGACATCCTGATGAAGTGTCCTGTATTCTGGCTCCAGTAGGCCTGTAGTCAGGGAGTAGTGGTGGATGGAATACGGTGCTGAGACTTCTTGGACCCAAAGGAGAAGTGGAAAGAAATTGTCCCTGTGCCTCCAGACTGAGGTCTGGGCCAAGCCCATGGACTCTCTGGTCGCTCTTGCTCTGTGCTCAGCCTTGAACTTGGTGTGTGACCTGGGGCAGGGAAGTTGAGGGTTTCATGATGTGAAGGAGCCCCCAATTCTGTGCTGCAAGGAGAGAGAGAGACTGTCTGGAGAAAGAGAAAGAGGCTCAGCTCTAGTGCTCTGGAGCTTTGGGACCAGGGTGCTCCCCTTCAGAGAAGGCAGCTTGTCAGAGGCAGCATCAGAGCTGAGGCTGAGGCTCAGGATGGCTGGGCTTGGACATGCAACTTGGAGAGGTGAGGAGCAGAGCACTTAAGGCAGAGGAGCAGAGCCCTCAAAGCAGAGGAGCAAGGGAAGGTGCCAGGGCATGGCCAGTTCTTCTAGTAGCCAGGCTATGATTGCCTGAAGGCAGGGTGTGGAGACCCCAGGAGCCTGGCAGGGGAAGGTCTGGCGTGCAGGCTGGTTGGAAGGACTGGATCCTGCCAGCGGTGCAG
>NW_022330926.1:0-2921 GCF_002776525.5 Piliocolobus tephrosceles | reverse complement strand
GGAACTTAATTAAACTGGAAAGCTTCTGCACAGCAAAAGAAATGATCAACAGAGTAAACAGACAATTTACAGAATGGGAGAAAATATTTGCAAATTATGCTTCCAACAAAGAACTAATATCCAGAATATATAAGGAAATCAAACAATTAAACAGAAAAAACAAGCAAGCTTATTAAAAATTGAGCAAAGGATATGAATAGACATTTCTCAAAAGAAGAAATATAAGCAGCAAACACATGAAAAAATTCTAAACATCACTAATTATCAGACAAATGCAAATTAGTACCACACTGAAATATCATTTTACACCAGTCAGAATGGCTATTTTTAAAAAGTCAAAAAACAACAGATGTTGTTGTGGATGCAGACAAAAGGAAACATTCATATACTGATGGTGAAAATGTAAATTGGTTCAACATCTATGAAAATCGGCATGGAGATTTCTCAAAGAACTAAAAACAGAACTACCATATGACTCAGTAGTCCAACTACTGGGTATCTATCCAAAGGAAAAGCAATCCTTATATAAAAAAGACACTGGTACTAGTACGTTTATCTCAGCAGTATTCACAATAGCAAAGTCATGGAACCAATGGTCGACCAGATAAATAAAATGTGGTATATATACACTATGAAATACTATGCATCCATAAAAAATGAAATCATGTTCTTTGCAGCAACATGATGGAGGTGGAGGCCATTATCACAAGTGAACTAACTCAGAAACAGAAAATCAAATACTGCATGTTCTCACTTATGAGTGGGAACTAAACAGTGGGTACACATGGACATATGGATACAAATAAGAGATGCTGTGGACTCCAAAATGGGAGAGGGTGGCAGGGGGATGAGGGTTGAAAGACTACCTATTGGAAACAACGTTCGTTGTCTGGGTGATTGGTACACTAGAAGCCCAATCTCCACCAGTACACAATATACCATGTAACGATAGTGCACATGGACCCCCTGAATCTAAAATTTAGAAAGGCAGCCCACCTGTAACTCAGCCCACCTGCATGATCAAGGGCTGTGTCCCTTTTCTCCCTTCACTAGGGTGAGGAGCCCCTGACTGATGCCAAACCTGGGGCATCAACTCAGCTGGAGAGGACGAGGCAGGGCAGGAGTGGCCCATGGAAGCATGGCTGGCAAAGTTCCCTCTACCTGCCCCTGCTATCACTGTTCAACACAGAAAGCCTGGGAGGGTCCCTCTGGGTGGCCAGGGCGGAGGGGTCCTCCCCTCTGATGCCTTCTGAGCTCACCTTCTTAATATATGACTTCCTCCCTTGAGGGATGAGGAAGGATGACAGGCCCTAGCTTGAGCTCATATTGGCTAAACTCCAAAGGCTCTCAATCCCCATTAACAAACAGTTATGTTGATTTCACCAGGATCACATAAAGCTCTTCATGAAATTGCACATACATTTCTTCCTATGGGGTCTCAGAGTTGCAGGGATGGGAAGCAACATCTTTATGTTTCCACATGGGTAACACAGAAGAAATAAAGTCTCTCTACACTTTCATGTTATTTCAACTCCCTTTCTGCCTAATGAGAGCTTTCCCACACTTTTCCTGGTGTCATGAGTACAGTGAACATTTTCTCCCTTAGTGTTGAGAGATACACAGGCCCAGGCACCTTGTAAAGTTGTCTTGGCTGCTCTGGGCACATTTGTATATGCCTGTAGGCATTAGGCAGCTGGGCCAGGCAGTCTAGAGCCAGAGGGTGCACTGTCCGGCTGGCTGTCCCTTCCCACACCTGCAAGGGCATGCATCCTACCTCTCTGGACCCTGTCTCATTGCGCTGCACACAGGCCATGCACCTGCTCACCAGGCACCAGGTGCCCTTATCATAAATATCTCCACCTATCTTAGCTATAAGGTGGGAACGCTCAATTCTTTGTGAAAATCTCTGTATTTACAGGACCAGAGGTGTTTTGTTTTGTGAAAGAAAAACTCTCTAAAAAACAAAGCAAGACAAAAAATTGATGAAGCCAGGCCTCCCATTGCAGGAAGAATGTTGAGAAGTGAAGTGTGGAGGGGCAGCATGTTCTCGAGTACCCATAGTTGCTGAGGGAATGAGCCTGAGAAACCAAATGGGGAGAAACCAAATGACTGGGTCCCATCCACCCCCAGGGGCTCTAGCTCCCTCTTCCATTTCCTCAACATTGACCTGGCTTATTTCTCTGGACGCCTTGTGCAGGGCGTTGTGTGCCTGGAAAAGCCTCTCATAACCAGCTTGGGAGACAGGTGTGCAGACACAGAGGGGAGAGGCTGGGGAAGGGTGGGAGAGACTTGCTTCCCATCATGGCAGCTGGCAGGACCCAGATGCAGAGTCCAGGCTGCGGCAGGACAGGAGGGTGCAAGACAGAGAAGGGGGACAAGAAAGAGTAACTGTTTGGGATGATGGCACTGAAGGTCAAAGTCATGCGACCTAGAGAAAGCCCCCAAAGCCCTACACATATAAGCAAGCCATTGCGTTGAAGCCTAAAAACAAACAAACAAACATGGGTGGGGGGGGACAGTGTGGTTATCACTGTCAAATTAGTCAATACTGTTTAAAATCCAAACCTGGTATATTTTTAAGTTGTACTTGTCTTTCAGAATTTCTATGGAAAAGCATAAATATTTCATTCCAGTAGATGGGGGAGATGGAGAGCTGTTTATTTCTCTCAAAGATGGATTCGGGATGACTGGACAACCTCAGCCCTAGCCCCCCAGGGGGTCCCCTCCTGACATGCTCAGGAATCCCATGTGGGGGGCCCATGGCCTGTGTGGGTGCATCTTGGGCAGTCATGCAGCCACCATGTGCACACGGTGGGCGATAGGACACTGCCTGTTGACACTCATCTCTGTTGGGGCTGTGGTTTCTTCCATGGGGACAAATGATTAAGGAGGGAAGTTTATCTTTTCTAGTGAAATGAGGA
>NW_022330925.1:0-2921 GCF_002776525.5 Piliocolobus tephrosceles | reverse complement strand
TCCTCATTTCACTAGAAAAGATAAACTTCCCTCCTTAATCATTTGTCCCCATGGAAGAAACCACAGCCCCAACAGAGATGAGTGTCAACAGGCAGTGTCCTATCGCCCACCGTGTGCACATGGTGGCTGCATGACTGCCCAAGATGCACCCACACAGGCCATGGGCCCCCCACATGGGATTCCTGAGCATGTCAGGAGGGGACCCCCTGGGGGGCTAGGGCTGAGGTTGTCCAGTCATCCCGAATCCATCTTTGAGAGAAATAAACAGCTCTCCATCTCCCCCATCTACTGGAATGAAATATTTATGCTTTTCCATAGAAATTCTGAAAGACAAGTACAACTTAAAAATATACCAGGTTTGGATTTTAAACAGTATTGACTAATTTGACAGTGATAACCACACTGTCCCCCCCCACCCATGTTTGTTTGTTTGTTTTTAGGCTTCAACGCAATGGCTTGCTTATATGTGTAGGGCTTTGGGGGCTTTCTCTAGGTCGCATGACTTTGACCTTCAGTGCCATCATCCCAAACAGTTACTCTTTCTTGTCCCCCTTCTCTGTCTTGCACCCTCCTGTCCTGCCGCAGCCTGGACTCTGCATCTGGGTCCTGCCAGCTGCCATGATGGGAAGCAAGTCTCTCCCACCCTTCCCCAGCCTCTCCCCTCTGTGTCTGCACACCTGTCTCCCAAGCTGGTTATGAGAGGCTTTTCCAGGCACACAACGCCCTGCACAAGGCGTCCAGAGAAATAAGCCAGGTCAATGTTGAGGAAATGGAAGAGGGAGCTAGAGCCCCTGGGGGTGGATGGGACCCAGTCATTTGGTTTCTCCCCATTTGGTTTCTCAGGCTCATTCCCTCAGCAACTATGGGTACTCGAGAACATGCTGCCCCTCCACACTTCACTTCTCAACATTCTTCCTGCAATGGGAGGCCTGGCTTCATCAATTTTTTGTCTTGCTTTGTTTTTTAGAGAGTTTTTCTTTCACAAAACAAAACACCTCTGGTCCTGTAAATACAGAGATTTTCACAAAGAATTGAGCGTTCCCACCTTATAGCTAAGATAGGTGGAGATATTTATGATAAGGGCACCTGGTGCCTGGTGAGCAGGTGCATGGCCTGTGTGCAGCGCAATGAGACAGGGTCCAGAGAGGTAGGATGCATGCCCTTGCAGGTGTGGGAAGGGACAGCCAGCCGGACAGTGCACCCTCTGGCTCTAGACTGCCTGGCCCAGCTGCCTAATGCCTACAGGCATATACAAATGTGCCCAGAGCAGCCAAGACAACTTTACAAGGTGCCTGGGCCTGTGTATCTCTCAACACTAAGGGAGAAAATGTTCACTGTACTCATGACACCAGGAAAAGTGTGGGAAAGCTCTCATTAGGCAGAAAGGGAGTTGAAATAACATGAAAGTGTAGAGAGACTTTATTTCTTCTGTGTTACCCATGTGGAAACATAAAGATGTTGCTTCCCATCCCTGCAACTCTGAGACCCCATAGGAAGAAATGTATGTGCAATTTCATGAAGAGCTTTATGTGATCCTGGTGAAATCAACATAACTGTTTGTTAATGGGGATTGAGAGCCTTTGGAGTTTAGCCAATATGAGCTCAAGCTAGGGCCTGTCATCCTTCCTCATCCCTCAAGGGAGGAAGTCATATATTAAGAAGGTGAGCTCAGAAGGCATCAGAGGGGAGGACCCCTCCGCCCTGGCCACCCAGAGGGACCCTCCCAGGCTTTCTGTGTTGAACAGTGATAGCAGGGGCAGGTAGAGGGAACTTTGCCAGCCATGCTTCCATGGGCCACTCCTGCCCTGCCTCGTCCTCTCCAGCTGAGTTGATGCCCCAGGTTTGGCATCAGTCAGGGGCTCCTCACCCTAGTGAAGGGAGAAAAGGGACACAGCCCTTGATCATGCAGGTGGGCTGAGTTACAGGTGGGCTGCCTTTCTAAATTTTAGATTCAGGGGGTCCATGTGCACTATCGTTACATGGTATATTGTGTACTGGTGGAGATTGGGCTTCTAGTGTACCAATCACCCAGACAACGAACGTTGTTTCCAATAGGTAGTCTTTCAACCCTCATCCCCCTGCCACCCTCTCCCATTTTGGAGTCCACAGCATCTCTTATTTGTATCCATATGTCCATGTGTACCCACTGTTTAGTTCCCACTCATAAGTGAGAACATGCAGTATTTGATTTTCTGTTTCTGAGTTAGTTCACTTGTGATAATGGCCTCCACCTCCATCATGTTGCTGCAAAGAACATGATTTCATTTTTTATGGATGCATAGTATTTCATAGTGTATATATACCACATTTTATTTATCTGGTCGACCATTGGTTCCATGACTTTGCTATTGTGAATACTGCTGAGATAAACGTACTAGTACCAGTGTCTTTTTTATATAAGGATTGCTTTTCCTTTGGATAGATACCCAGTAGTTGGACTACTGAGTCATATGGTAGTTCTGTTTTTAGTTCTTTGAGAAATCTCCATGCCGATTTTCATAGATGTTGAACCAATTTACATTTTCACCATCAGTATATGAATGTTTCCTTTTGTCTGCATCCACAACAACATCTGTTGTTTTTTGACTTTTTAAAAATAGCCATTCTGACTGGTGTAAAATGATATTTCAGTGTGGTACTAATTTGCATTTGTCTGATAATTAGTGATGTTTAGAATTTTTTCATGTGTTTGCTGCTTATATTTCTTCTTTTGAGAAATGTCTATTCATATCCTTTGCTCAATTTTTAATAAGCTTGCTTGTTTTTTCTGTTTAATTGTTTGATTTCCTTATATATTCTGGATATTAGTTCTTTGTTGGAAGCATAATTTGCAAATATTTTCTCCCATTCTGTAAATTGTCTGTTTACTCTGTTGATCATTTCTTTTGCTGTGCAGAAGCTTTCCAGTTTAATTAAGTTCC
>NW_022330924.1:0-2399 GCF_002776525.5 Piliocolobus tephrosceles | reverse complement strand
TCAGGGACCCCTGGCTCAGGCAGGAAGGTCACATTCCCAGTGTCTCCAAGCAGGAAGCTGCTGAGCTCGCCAGCAGCCTGGCTGGTGTCTGGCTCTGTACACTCAGGACTAGGTTTACAGGCTGACCCTGTGGCTCTGAAACGGGCTGCAGGTCTCAGGGGGATGCATCCTCTTTAGTGCATGACTCATGTTAGACCCTGGGGCCAGCACACCGAAGGCTTAAAGAGGAGAACTGGGAACTCCTGCCAGATTGTCTGAATTCTTGGGTACCCGACAGAAATCTTACAAGACACTCAGTTGGGTGTTCAGGACTACAGTTGGGAAGGACAAGGTCGAATTAGGTTGTGGCAGAGAAGCTAGAAGGAGCCCAGGTCCACAAGGCATAGCTATGGGCCTCCCTGGGTTAGGGACAGATATGGGGTTGATTTCTGATAGCGCTGGAGGCAGCCACTTACTATCTGGGTGGCCTTAGGCAACTCTCTGGGCCACTCTGGGCCTCTATTTTGCCATTGGTAAAACAGGGATTGTCTCTCCTTTTCCAAGAATTGCAAGGTGGACTTCACATGATGACAGTGGCAGCCTGGCAGAGCCCTGAACAGTAGTAAGTGCCCTCTGTGATGCAATTACTCTGCTCCCCACCACCCCACCCCCAAACCTTAGCTTCAAAGAGCTGCCCTTGGGAATGAGACAATTTCAGACACTTGCTCCATCCCCTGTGTCACCACACTGGACAGTAAGGCCATTTCTGGCCCTTACCCATGCCCACCCTCCCATCTCTTGCCTTCCCTCTGCTTGAGGTGCCTGTTTTCACACTCAGCCATCAAGCTCTATCCCTCCCGCCTAAGTGTCTCACCAGTTCCGGGCATTAGGCTGGACTAGTGCTATGTGACTGGAACTGGGCTGTGTCAATGTGGAGAGGCCTCGTGGGACCTCAGACGGAAATGGGCTTCTGTGCAAGCATGGCTGAGATTGAGAGCCCTGTGCAGAGGCACAGAGCTGGGAGCCCAGCGGCTGGAGGAGCCCTGCATGTCTCTGACACCGGCGATGCCCTGCCAGGTGTCAGCACGCCTCCCGGGGGCTCCTGGCCCGTTTCTCATCAGCAGCGTCCAGAGGCTTGCAGCCTGCAAGGCCTTCTCAGTGTGCAGCCACCTGGCCACTGAGAGCGTGTGCTGGCCTGATGCAGGAGGTCTGGCCAGTGCAGGTCCCTCTATAAACCCTGGGGATGAGATCATCTTCCAGGTGCAAAGGGCTGGACTGTGGGAGGCACAGGCAGATGAGCCCCAGGCCGAGCCAGGAGCAGGGCTCTCCAGGGCCCCGGGGCCTGAGCGGAGAAGACCCTTGGTGCTGATCCAAAAGGAGAGCAGTGCAGAGTAAGGGCAGGAGCCAAGCCCAGTTCACATCTAGCCCTATCACTCACGGGCTTTAGGAGCAGGGACGTGCCACTTAATCTCTCAGCACTTCTGACCCCTTCAGTAAAGTGGATACTAATAGCACCTACTGGTACAGTTGCTGGGAGGATGAAAACAGTGAAAGCATGGCCTAGGGTAGCAACTGGCCCATGGGAGGACTCCATACATTACTGAGGCCTCGTAAATAATTTTTAGTCCTCATTCATAATAAGTTACGAAGAGAAAATCTTAACAATTTGGTCCTCCCCATGGTCCCAAGGCAATGACCCAAGGAAGGAATCCTTCTTGCCTGTTGGAACCAGTCAGTGTTGCCCAACAACCCCATCAGCCACCCTAGCCAGCACTCCTGGCCCCAGGTGACGAACAAAGGAAGTGCTTGGGTCCCATGTCCCGAAACTGACTGGGATGCCCATGGGCACCGTTTCTGTGTGTCTTGTGCCATCCTCCTTGCCAGATGCCTGACATGGCTCTCTGAGCCACAATCCCAGAGGACAGCGGTCAAGGGGAAGCAGTGGCCTTCTGTCCATCAAGTGCGTCCCTGTACCCCAGCTCACCTGGTCCCTGCGCTGACACCACATCCATGGCACCTGGCAGCAGCTTGGGTGAGAGAGGTCACAAAAGGTATCCAGATTGCCCTGAAAAGCAACGTGGCCATGAGGAAGCCATGCAGGCTGGACACTACCTCCAGAAGGCATCAGGACTCCCCAGCCACCCACGGCTCTGTCCCCAGGAACACACCCAGACAAAGCTTCCATCTCCCCCTGGGGGAAGGGCCTGGCAGCCTTGTGTGTTAGGGACATGGTCACTGTGGCCACAGAGAGTTTTGGAATCTAGAACAAAACAGTATTTTGGTGAAGGAAGAGAAAACGACAGGGGCATACTCAGACAAAAAGTTCAAAGGCAGGAGGAGCCTGTGGTTCTGAGCAGAGGTCCTGAAGGGGAGCATGAGTTGGGTACGGGGCCTGGGCAGGAGCTCATGGAAGGGAGGAG
>NW_022330923.1:0-2399 GCF_002776525.5 Piliocolobus tephrosceles | reverse complement strand
CTCCTCCCTTCCATGAGCTCCTGCCCAGGCCCCGTACCCAACTCATGCTCCCCTTCAGGACCTCTGCTCAGAACCACAGGCTCCTCCTGCCTTTGAACTTTTTGTCTGAGTATGCCCCTGTCGTTTTCTCTTCCTTCACCAAAATACTGTTTTGTTCTAGATTCCAAAACTCTCTGTGGCCACAGTGACCATGTCCCTAACACACAAGGCTGCCAGGCCCTTCCCCCAGGGGGAGATGGAAGCTTTGTCTGGGTGTGTTCCTGGGGACAGAGCCGTGGGTGGCTGGGGAGTCCTGATGCCTTCTGGAGGTAGTGTCCAGCCTGCATGGCTTCCTCATGGCCACGTTGCTTTTCAGGGCAATCTGGATACCTTTTGTGACCTCTCTCACCCAAGCTGCTGCCAGGTGCCATGGATGTGGTGTCAGCGCAGGGACCAGGTGAGCTGGGGTACAGGGACGCACTTGATGGACAGAAGGCCACTGCTTCCCCTTGACCGCTGTCCTCTGGGATTGTGGCTCAGAGAGCCATGTCAGGCATCTGGCAAGGAGGATGGCACAAGACACACAGAAACGGTGCCCATGGGCATCCCAGTCAGTTTCGGGACATGGGACCCAAGCACTTCCTTTGTTCGTCACCTGGGGCCAGGAGTGCTGGCTAGGGTGGCTGATGGGGTTGTTGGGCAACACTGACTGGTTCCAACAGGCAAGAAGGATTCCTTCCTTGGGTCATTGCCTTGGGACCATGGGGAGGACCAAATTGTTAAGATTTTCTCTTCGTAACTTATTATGAATGAGGACTAAAAATTATTTACGAGGCCTCAGTAATGTATGGAGTCCTCCCATGGGCCAGTTGCTACCCTAGGCCATGCTTTCACTGTTTTCATCCTCCCAGCAACTGTACCAGTAGGTGCTATTAGTATCCACTTTACTGAAGGGGTCAGAAGTGCTGAGAGATTAAGTGGCACGTCCCTGCTCCTAAAGCCCGTGAGTGATAGGGCTAGATGTGAACTGGGCTTGGCTCCTGCCCTTACTCTGCACTGCTCTCCTTTTGGATCAGCACCAAGGGTCTTCTCCGCTCAGGCCCCGGGGCCCTGGAGAGCCCTGCTCCTGGCTCGGCCTGGGGCTCATCTGCCTGTGCCTCCCACAGTCCAGCCCTTTGCACCTGGAAGATGATCTCATCCCCAGGGTTTATAGAGGGACCTGCACTGGCCAGACCTCCTGCATCAGGCCAGCACACGCTCTCAGTGGCCAGGTGGCTGCACACTGAGAAGGCCTTGCAGGCTGCAAGCCTCTGGACGCTGCTGATGAGAAACGGGCCAGGAGCCCCCGGGAGGCGTGCTGACACCTGGCAGGGCATCGCCGGTGTCAGAGACATGCAGGGCTCCTCCAGCCGCTGGGCTCCCAGCTCTGTGCCTCTGCACAGGGCTCTCAATCTCAGCCATGCTTGCACAGAAGCCCATTTCCGTCTGAGGTCCCACGAGGCCTCTCCACATTGACACAGCCCAGTTCCAGTCACATAGCACTAGTCCAGCCTAATGCCCGGAACTGGTGAGACACTTAGGCGGGAGGGATAGAGCTTGATGGCTGAGTGTGAAAACAGGCACCTCAAGCAGAGGGAAGGCAAGAGATGGGAGGGTGGGCATGGGTAAGGGCCAGAAATGGCCTTACTGTCCAGTGTGGTGACACAGGGGATGGAGCAAGTGTCTGAAATTGTCTCATTCCCAAGGGCAGCTCTTTGAAGCTAAGGTTTGGGGGTGGGGTGGTGGGGAGCAGAGTAATTGCATCACAGAGGGCACTTACTACTGTTCAGGGCTCTGCCAGGCTGCCACTGTCATCATGTGAAGTCCACCTTGCAATTCTTGGAAAAGGAGAGACAATCCCTGTTTTACCAATGGCAAAATAGAGGCCCAGAGTGGCCCAGAGAGTTGCCTAAGGCCACCCAGATAGTAAGTGGCTGCCTCCAGCGCTATCAGAAATCAACCCCATATCTGTCCCTAACCCAGGGAGGCCCATAGCTATGCCTTGTGGACCTGGGCTCCTTCTAGCTTCTCTGCCACAACCTAATTCGACCTTGTCCTTCCCAACTGTAGTCCTGAACACCCAACTGAGTGTCTTGTAAGATTTCTGTCGGGTACCCAAGAATTCAGACAATCTGGCAGGAGTTCCCAGTTCTCCTCTTTAAGCCTTCGGTGTGCTGGCCCCAGGGTCTAACATGAGTCATGCACTAAAGAGGATGCATCCCCCTGAGACCTGCAGCCCGTTTCAGAGCCACAGGGTCAGCCTGTAAACCTAGTCCTGAGTGTACAGAGCCAGACACCAGCCAGGCTGCTGGCGAGCTCAGCAGCTTCCTGCTTGGAGACACTGGGAATGTGACCTTCCTGCCTGAGCCAGGGGTCCCTGA
>NW_022330922.1:0-7007 GCF_002776525.5 Piliocolobus tephrosceles | reverse complement strand
ATGAAGCCTCAAGGGTCTCCTGAGGAATTTAGAATGGCTCCCTGACCTTAACCAATTTATTCACATAATATTGGGGCCTGGTGAAGCTAAGAAATGGATGGCAGCAGCAGAATGGGGTGGACCTGAGGAGGATATTAAAGAACCCCGAAAACCCCTGCTTGAGAAGGGGTAAAATGAGCTAGAAAAAATGCTGAAAACATTTTACATTCAGGACCTAAGATAATTCAAGAAAAAAATTGACTGGTGCATCATCCAACCCTGCAGACCAAAGCAGGAGGAACCAGTTTCAGATTACAGAACTTGTGAGAAACACTGTTTCTGAAACATTTTGTGCTCAATATAGCAAGGAATATTTTCTTCAGGGATTGGAATGGCATTAATTGCTGTATTTACAAATAAACTCCATCCTAGGAACTTGGCAGTTCAATTAAAACACATAAGCCAGGATGGAAAGTTACAGACATGACTGAATTGGTGGCCTTAGCTGAACACTTTGAGAAGACTCTAGAGCAAGAAAAAACCCAAAAGGCTAACAATCTTATGCCTCTCCAATTATAACAGTTACCGGGGCCAAGACCAAAGAGACCTTCTCATTTTTATTTTAAATCACAAGCAAGAGGTCCAGAATAAGGAATGCCATACCCCAAGGTAGATACCTTCATTGCCAACACCCAGGACACTGGGAAAGGAGATTGTTGACTTTTGTCTCAGTCCACCACCAAGCCTCCTCCCTTTAGGCTGAACTTGTTCACCACTAGAGGGGACCCAAGAGATTTTAACGCTCAGGATAATAAAAATAGACAAGGCTCGGGGATTCTCTGGTAAACTGCTCGCCAAAATACCTTTAAATAAACATAGAAAAACAAGACTTAAGCTGGGAATCCTGTGTAATGCTGGTGTATACCAGGGTCGCCTTATCCAGCATAAACCCTACTTTAATAAGCCAATGAATCTCTTGGAGTGAAAAGATCATGTCTGTGGTGAGAGTTTCATATCAAGTTCAAGAGGCTTCCGTATCTGAACCCGTCTAATCAACTTGGGGCTACTTGCAGGAAAATGTACCTTTCTATTATGTAATACTGATCCAGTAAACTTGCCAGGGCAGGACTTTCAAAGTTGAAAGGGCACATACAATTCTCCTCAGAGGGAAAAGCAATCGTAGAGATATCTGACTCTCCTGAATCAGAACGGTTGTGCTCTCTACAGACAAATCGATAAGATCAAAACTCAGGCCCATAATGAAACACCTTTCTAAAACCCCGGAATATTTATGGGCCTCTACCTCAAATGATAGAGAAAGAATTAAAAGTGTGGAGTCTATAAAAGTCCAAACTGGTCATTCTAAGTCTTTCCTTAAATTACTGCAATATACACTAAAACCTAATGAAATTAAAGGGCTCTCAACAATTGTAGGAGACTTAACTAAGCTAGGATTTAGAGTTCCACATACCAGTCCTTGTTAACACTTCCATCCTACCAGTTAAAAAACCAAATGAATGAGGTTGAAGATTTGTTCAAGATCTATAGCTAATTAATAAAATTATAATACCCAGATTTCCCATAGTCCCAAATTCAAATACTTTATTATCTAATGTACTCACTGATTTAAAGTGGTTCATGGTAATAGACCTCCATTCAACCTTCTTTAGCATTCCAGTTCATAAAGAGAGTCAACATTTGTTTGCTTTCACTCGGAAAAATCAGCAGTACACCCGGCCTTTTCTATTTTTCCCAGGCATTGCCTCAGTACTTAATAACCCTACAGTCTTCTGGACATTCTGCTGTTACTCAGTATGTAGATGACCTGTTATGCTCTCCCGCTCAACAGTGCTCTGAAATTGACTCAATTTACCTTTTATAGCAACTCACACATAAAGGTCACAAGGCCTTGATGGAAAAACTTCAATTTTCAAGAGAAAAAGCTCACTATTTGGGAGATGACTTGACTGCTAATGGGATTTACCTCTTGCCTGGGAGAATTAAAAACTATTCAACGTTTTCCTCGGCCTGGAACCGAAAGACATTTAAGAGGTTTTCTTGGACTCACAGGACATTGAGGATCCTGGGTCCCAAATTTTCCCTGAATCGCCTCACCATTGTTTTAGCTCACTAGAAATGCAGTATGGGAATCTTTACCTTGGAAAGACAGTCCAGGCTTTTAACCATGAAATTGGCCTTATGACAGCCTCCAGCTTCAGGACTTCCAGACTACACTAAACCTTTTATCTTGGTTGTTCATGAACACAACAATCAGGTATTAGAAATTCCTACTCAAGAACATGGGGGAAACATAGGCCCACTGCATATCCAGCCTGCAGTTAAACCCAGTAGTTAGGGCATATTCGAATCATTTAAAAGCAGTAGTAGCAGCAGCCAAGTTGGAAGTTTCATCTGAGCTGGTTTTAGGGAATGAACTCAATTCACAAGTCCAACATGCTCTGAAAAGTCTATTAAATTTCAACCAAACACAGCATTTTTCAGCAAGCCAGCTAGCATCTTATGAAATTCTTCCTCCTGTCTTCTAATCTCCATCTAAAATGCTGCAATCTACTTAACGCTGCTATTGTATTAACTCCACCTGACTCTGGTGATGACCACATTGTGTAAGTGCAGTATTGGAAACAGTGGCCTCTTGTGTTGATGTACGAGACAGTACCTCGGCTAATCCTGAGTTGTTGTTTTTTTGTTCATAGGTCCTATGCCAAAAACTCAGAAGAAAATATCAGGCAGGATATGCCATTACCACCCAAAATGAGCTAATAGAGGAGGGAACTCTTCCTCAACTGAAGTCAGCTCAACCCACAGGCTTTTTGCTCTCACCCAAGTCTGTCCTATAGCTAAGGACAAATCAGTAAATATTTAGACAAATAAAAGATATACTTTTGGAGTAGTACACAATTTTGGCATGTTATGGAAACAACAAGGGTTTCTTACTTCTAGTGGGATCCCCATTAAAAAAATGGACTCCAAGTAGATAAACTCCTTTCTGCCACCTGGTTACCATCAGAGATGGCCATTATTAAGATTCAAGCTCATACCTGTAAAACTGTACCTGAAAACAAAAGGAATGCTCTAGAAGATATTTATGCCAAATCAGCTAGTGCTGAAACTGTTAGGATATACAATTTAAATTAACTCTGTAAGATTGATCCAAGTCAATTCCCTCATGATGACCTATTCAATAAACACTGCAGTGCACTTGATTTGGAAAAATAAATTTGGTATCTAAAGGATGTAAATTCAGTGTTAAGCATAGACTCACAGAGGGCTCAGCTGGCTGCTTGGCCCTTCCTGAGTCTTTGAAGCTTCTATTATTAAAAGCTCTGCATTCCACAACACGTTCTGGAACAGAATCCACGTTACGAAGAAATATTGGTGGAATGACTGTTCCAGAATTGCTAAAATGGCTTATAATCAATGTTTGGTTTGTCAAACTCATAATCCTGGGAAAACAATAAAAACTTTAGATAGTATATTTTCACCACTTGATGGGAATTTTTTTTTTTTTTTCGAGACGGAGTCTTACTCTGTCACCCCGACTGGAGTGCAGTGGCACGATCTTGGCTCACTGCAACCTCTGCCTCCCGGGTTCAAGTGATTCTCCTGCCTCAGCCTCCCAAGTAGCTGGGATTACAGGCACATGCCATCACACTTGGCTAATCTTTATGTTTTTAATAGAGACGGGGTTTCACCATATTGGCTAGGCTGGTCTCAAACTCTTGACCTCGTGATCTGCCCGCCTTTTGAACACTTACAGATGGACTTCATTCAGTTGCCAACCTCAACAGGGTATCAGTATGTCCTTGTAGCAGTTTGTATGTTTTCTGGTTAAGTAAAGGCTTTCCTATGTGGGAAAGCTGATGCAATGACAATAGACAAGAAAATATCAGAAAATGTGTTTCCTTCTGGCAACTCACTGGAGAAATCTCCAGCAATAAGGAAACTCATTTTACTGGGCAAATTATAAAGCACTTAAATAACATATTATGGACATGATGGCACTATCATTGTCCTTAGCCCTCTGTCTTCTGGAAAAGTTGAAAGAACAAATGACATCTTAAAACTCAAACTGACAAAGTTAACTGAGTCAATTGGGTTGCCTTGTCCAAAGGTATTGTCATTGGCTTTGATGATAATCAGATATGCTCCTACTGGAAAACATAAGTTGATACCTTATGAAATAGTCACTGGAAGACATATGCCCCTAGGAACAGAGCTGCATGCCTCTCCCACTCTCCAAAACTCTGATACGTCTGAAGTTGGAAGGCTTTAATGCATTATGTCAAAGTGTATTCTCACCAGGTAAAGGAAGCATTTTATGGTGCACTGACTGAGGATAATCAAACTCTTCATGGTCTGGAATCTGTAGCTTGGGTCTTCTGGAAATGACGTCAGAGGAAAATTGCTTTGAACCTCATTGGAAAGGACCATACCAAGTCCTTGTCACCACCCACACTGCAGTGAGGCTTCAGGGACTTGGACCTCGGGTCCACATTTCACAACTCAGAAAGGCCCCTTCAAACTCTTGGGACTGTATATCTCTTGGAGAATTTAAGGTAAACCTGATGAGAGAAATTTCTCCCCAGAAGCAGACAATATCCTAGAAATGGACAACTTTTCAAAGATCATAAATTAAGACTTCTCTGACATCATGGAAACCTTAAGCTTTTGTCTTTCCCCCTCATTTCCTGCTGTCCTAATCCTTTCCTTTTCTCTACAAGAAAATTCATGGGACCATAATCAGTGGATGGCTTTAGCTCAAGCTTCTGCTCTAGCATAAAACCCGAGCAATTGGGTTTGTGGGCTAAAACCAAAAAAATGAAGAAACAATTCCATTAATGCCAGTGTCGCTCTATGTTCCCAAAGAGAATCACCATGAAACTCCAAAGGAAGAGTGGAAAGTTATCCTTGATACACTAAATACCATTGCTACTTGCTTTTCTGCACTTGCTAGAAACAACACTCTAGCATTTCCAGTTAATAACCTGATTGTTACCAAATATAGAAAACCTATTCAAGTAATACCTGCAAAAGGTATATTTGGCTTCCAGGCACTAGTCTTTCAAGACCTGGGAATTACCTGTGTGGGTACAAGTAATTACTTGTATAATGTCACCAGATTAAATTCAGTAGGGTACTTTTTAAAAACTGGATGTGGTTATATACCTTTACAACTATTATAAGGGAAGTAAAACTTCCTTTTATGCAGACTAATGGGCAAACAATTTTTTTTTGAGACAAAGTCTCCCTCTGTACCCCATGCTGGAGTGCAGTGGCATGATCTTGGTTCACTACAACCTCTGCCTCCGGGGTTCAAGCAATTCTCATGCCTCAGTCTCCCAAGAAGCTGGAATTACAGGCATGTGCCACCATACCCAGCTAATTTTTGTATTTTTAGTAGAGATGGGGTTTTGCCATGTAAGCCAGGCTGGTCTTGAACTCCTGGCCTCAAGCAATCTGCCCACCTCGGCCTCCCAAAGTGCTGGGATTACAGGAGTGAGCCACCGCGCCCGGCCATGGGTGAACAAATTTAACAAACCCTTGCTCAAAGACAACTAAATGGCCCACTCTTCCAACCCCTAAGGGCCTATATTGAGTCAGCAGAGAAGCTGCTTATTCCATTCTGCTGAACCCCTGGGAGGTCTACCTGGCTACAAAATTTAAGAATTTCCCCAATTTAATGATTAGCTCTAAATTTCATACAGTGGGTTCCCCACTACCAGCAAGAGTGAGGCCCCAGGAAACCAACTGAAATCTTTCCTCAGTAGAAACTATCTCCTCTTTGTCTGTTTCAAAGTTGGTGCTAACTTCAGTTATTGGCTGTTTTTGCTTCTGATCACAGGAGCTATCATGGGAACTTCCATGGGAAGGTATTTGAAAGGCAGGAGTTAGCCATATCAAATAGCTAGATGTGAACCATGGGTAAAAATCATACTCCAAAAGATAGATGATGACATATGCATTCACATGGAACATCATGCAGCTTCAGATCTCCTCTTTGCTACAGTTGAGGGCTTGTGTTTGGTACTAAACACAAGTGAATGTTGTACCTATCTCTTCTCTGATCTTGTTACTACAGAAAGTTTAATTTACAAGGTGGCTGGTATTACTGTTTTCTTGGACTCTGCCACCAAATACATTAAGAAAATCTCTCAAGAGAAAGGAGCACATAATGTGCTCATGGGAGCAACTGACAGTTGGTTTGTAGGCATCCTGAATGGTGGATGACAAACTTGGGTTTTCTAACCTTCATATTTATTCTAGTGACGTTCCAGGCTACCATGCTTGTGTTACCAGGCTAACAACAAAGTTGAATGCTTCTATAAATCAGGCCATTTTACAGTGAATTATGACCTGTACACCCTGAACAAAGACTATGACCAATCGACTGAAATACTGTTGAGCTGCCTGTACTGCCTGAACTGTGACTTGATTGATTTGGGACAGTTTGCTTCATAAGAAATATTGTTAAGGAGTTCACTTTGGTCTTTGGATATCATCCTCTTTGTAGTCATCCTAATAGTCCCTGTGGTCCACTGCACCCTCTGAAACCTTCGATGTTTTGTATGCAGCCATTCACTGAGTGTAAGTGGTCTCACTTCCACTAAGTCAACAACAGCAGACAAAAGTATTGAACTGGCATGATGTTGTGACTTGTGAATTCCATGCTGAGATCAAATAACTCATTTATGATGGTGACAGAGAGTGGCATCAATGGCCAAAGTTTTGGTCAACCTCTCCAAACTGAGGGGCCTCTCAAAAGAATGAAATTGTTAAATAAAACTAAAATTTGGCCTGAGAAAGCCTCCATACTCACATATTTGAGTTCTCACATATGAACCACAACCTAACTCAGTACCTAAAAAACTGAAAACCAACTGCGGAGTGTGCTTCTATAACAGGAGCTGAGCCTCGGCCATTCACAGCAGCCACACTTCAGCCACTCACAGAAGCCAACTGTTCAAATGAGGAGGACACACAGAGCTGTCGCCAAGTCCGCTGTTTCC
>NW_022330921.1:0-7008 GCF_002776525.5 Piliocolobus tephrosceles | reverse complement strand
GGAAACAGCGGACTTGGCGACAGCTCTGTGTGTCCTCCTCATTTGAACAGTTGGCTTCTGTGAGTGGCTGAAGTGTGGCTGCTGTGAATGGCCGAGGCTCAGCTCCTGTTATAGAAGCACACTCCGCAGTTGGTTTTCAGTTTTTTAGGTACTGAGTTAGGTTGTGGTTCATATGTGAGAACTCAAATATGTGAGTATGGAGGCTTTCTCAGGCCAAATTTTAGTTTTATTTAACAATTTCATTCTTTTGAGAGGCCCCTCAGTTTGGAGAGGTTGACCAAAACTTTGGCCATTGATGCCACTCTCTGTCACCATCATAAATGAGTTATTTGATCTCAGCATGGAATTCACAAGTCACAACATCATGCCAGTTCAATACTTTTGTCTGCTGTTGTTGACTTAGTGGAAGTGAGACCACTTACACTCAGTGAATGGCTGCATACAAAACATCGAAGGTTTCAGAGGGTGCAGTGGACCACAGGGACTATTAGGATGACTACAAAGAGGATGATATCCAAAGACCAAAGTGAACTCCTTAACAATATTTCTTATGAAGCAAACTGTCCCAAATCAATCAAGTCACAGTTCAGGCAGTACAGGCAGCTCAACAGTATTTCAGTCGATTGGTCATAGTCTTTGTTCAGGGTGTACAGGTCATAATTCACTGTAAAATGGCCTGATTTATAGAAGCATTCAACTTTGTTGTTAGCCTGGTAACACAAGCATGGTAGCCTGGAACGTCACTAGAATAAATATGAAGGTTAGAAAACCCAAGTTTGTCATCCACCATTCAGGATGCCTACAAACCAACTGTCAGTTGCTCCCATGAGCACATTATGTGCTCCTTTCTCTTGAGAGATTTTCTTAATGTATTTGGTGGCAGAGTCCAAGAAAACAGTAATACCAGCCACCTTGTAAATTAAACTTTCTGTAGTAACAAGATCAGAGAAGAGATAGGTACAACATTCACTTGTGTTTAGTACCAAACACAAGCCCTCAACTGTAGCAAAGAGGAGATCTGAAGCTGCATGATGTTCCATGTGAATGCATATGTCATCATCTATCTTTTGGAGTATGATTTTTACCCATGGTTCACATCTAGCTATTTGATATGGCTAACTCCTGCCTTTCAAATACCTTCCCATGGAAGTTCCCATGATAGCTCCTGTGATCAGAAGCAAAAACAGCCAATAACTGAAGTTAGCACCAACTTTGAAACAGACAAAGAGGAGATAGTTTCTACTGAGGAAAGATTTCAGTTGGTTTCCTGGGGCCTCACTCTTGCTGGTAGTGGGGAACCCACTGTATGAAATTTAGAGCTAATCATTAAATTGGGGAAATTCTTAAATTTTGTAGCCAGGTAGACCTCCCAGGGGTTCAGCAGAATGGAATAAGCAGCTTCTCTGCTGACTCAATATAGGCCCTTAGGGGTTGGAAGAGTGGGCCATTTAGTTGTCTTTGAGCAAGGGTTTGTTAAATTTGTTCACCCATGGCCGGGCGCGGTGGCTCACTCCTGTAATCCCAGCACTTTGGGAGGCCGAGGTGGGCAGATTGCTTGAGGCCAGGAGTTCAAGACCAGCCTGGCTTACATGGCAAAACCCCATCTCTACTAAAAATACAAAAATTAGCTGGGTATGGTGGCACATGCCTGTAATTCCAGCTTCTTGGGAGACTGAGGCATGAGAATTGCTTGAACCCCGGAGGCAGAGGTTGTAGTGAACCAAGATCATGCCACTGCACTCCAGCATGGGGTACAGAGGGAGACTTTGTCTCAAAAAAAAATTGTTTGCCCATTAGTCTGCATAAAAGGAAGGTTTACTTCCCTTATAATAGTTGTAAAGGTATATAACCACATCCAGTTTTTAAAAAGTACCCTACTGAATTTAATCTGGTGACATTATACAAGTAATTACTTGTACCCACACAGGTAATTCCCAGGTCTTGAAAGACTAGTGCCTGGAAGCCAAATATACCTTTTGCAGGTATTACTTGAATAGGTTTTCTATATTTGGTAACAATCAGGTTATTAACTGGAAATGCTAGAGTGTTGTTTCTAGCAAGTGCAGAAAAGCAAGTAGCAATGGTATTTAGTGTATCAAGGATAACTTTCCACTCTTCCTTTGGAGTTTCATGGTGATTCTCTTTGGGAACATAGAGCGACACTGGCATTAATGGAATTGTTTCTTCATTTTTTTGGTTTTAGCCCACAAACCCAATTGCTCGGGTTTTATGCTAGAGCAGAAGCTTGAGCTAAAGCCATCCACTGATTATGGTCCCATGAATTTTCTTGTAGAGAAAAGGAAAGGATTAGGACAGCAGGAAATGAGGGGGAAAGACAAAAGCTTAAGGTTTCCATGATGTCAGAGAAGTCTTAATTTATGATCTTTGAAAAGTTGTCCATTTCTAGGATATTGTCTGCTTCTGGGGAGAAATTTCTCTCATCAGGTTTACCTTAAATTCTCCAAGAGATATACAGTCCCAAGAGTTTGAAGGGGCCTTTCTGAGTTGTGAAATGTGGACCCGAGGTCCAAGTCCCTGAAGCCTCACTGCAGTGTGGGTGGTGACAAGGACTTGGTATGGTCCTTTCCAATGAGGTTCAAAGCAATTTTCCTCTGACGTCATTTCCAGAAGACCCAAGCTACAGATTCCAGACCATGAAGAGTTTGATTATCCTCAGTCAGTGCACCATAAAATGCTTCCTTTACCTGGTGAGAATACACTTTGACATAATGCATTAAAGCCTTCCAACTTCAGGCGTATCAGAGTTTTGGAGAGTGGGAGAGGCATGCAGCTCTGTTCCTAGGGGCATATGTCTTCCAGTGACTATTTCATAAGGTATCAACTTATGTTTTCCAGTAGGAGCATATCTGATTATCATCAAAGCCAATGACAATACCTTTGGACAAGGCAACCCAATTGACTCAGTTAACTTTGTCAGTTTGAGTTTTAAGATGTCATTTGTTCTTTCAACTTTTCCAGAAGACAGAGGGCTAAGGACAATGATAGTGCCATCATGTCCATAATATGTTATTTAAGTGCTTTATAATTTGCCCAGTAAAATGAGTTTCCTTATTGCTGGAGATTTCTCCAGTGAGTTGCCAGAAGGAAACACATTTTCTGATATTTTCTTGTCTATTGTCATTGCATCAGCTTTCCCACATAGGAAAGCCTTTACTTAACCAGAAAACATACAAACTGCTACAAGGACATACTGATACCCTGTTGAGGTTGGCAACTGAATGAAGTCCATCTGTAAGTGTTCAAAAGGCGGGCAGATCACGAGGTCAAGAGTTTGAGACCAGCCTAGCCAATATGGTGAAACCCCGTCTCTATTAAAAACATAAAGATTAGCCAAGTGTGATGGCATGTGCCTGTAATCCCAGCTACTTGGGAGGCTGAGGCAGGAGAATCACTTGAACCCGGGAGGCAGAGGTTGCAGTGAGCCAAGATCGTGCCACTGCACTCCAGTCGGGGTGACAGAGTAAGACTCCGTCTCGAAAAAAAAAAAAAAAATTCCCATCAAGTGGTGAAAATATACTACCTAAAGTTTTTATTGTTTTCCCAGGATTATGAGTTTGACAAACCAAACATTGATTATAAGCCATTTTAGCAATTCTGGAACAGTCATTCCACCAATATTTCTTCGTAACGTGGATTCTGTTCCAGAACGTGTTGTGGAATGTAGAGCTTTTAATAATAGAAGCTTCAAAGACTCAGGAAGGGCCAAGCAGCCAGCTGAGCCCTCTGTGAGTCTATGCTTAACACTGAATTTACATCCTTTAGATACCAAATTTATTTTTCCAAATCAAGTGCACTGCAGTGTTTATTGAATAGGTCATCATGAGGGAATTGACTTGGATCAATCTTACAGAGTTAATTTAAATTGTATATCCTAACAGTTTCAGCACTAGCTGATTTGGCATAAATATCTTCTAGAGCATTCCTTTTGTTTTCAGGTACAGTTTTACAGGTATGAGCTTGAATCTTAATAATGGCCATCTCTGATGGTAACCAGGTGGCAGAAAGGAGTTTATCTACTTGGAGTCCATTTTTTTAATGGGGATCCCACTAGAAGTAAGAAACCCTTGTTGTTTCCATAACATGCCAAAATTGTGTACTACTCCAAAAGTATATCTTTTATTTGTCTAAATATTTACTGATTTGTCCTTAGCTATAGGACAGACTTGGGTGAGAGCAAAAAGCCTGTGGGTTGAGCTGACTTCAGTTGAGGAAGAGTTCCCTCCTCTATTAGCTCATTTTGGGTGGTAATGGCATATCCTGCCTGATATTTTCTTCTGAGTTTTTGGCATAGGACCTATGAACAAAAAAACAACAACTCAGGATTAGCCGAGGTACTGTCTCGTACATCAACACAAGAGGCCACTGTTTCCAATACTGCACTTACACAATGTGGTCATCACCAGAGTCAGGTGGAGTTAATACAATAGCAGCGTTAAGTAGATTGCAGCATTTTAGATGGAGATTAGAAGACAGGAGGAAGAATTTCATAAGATGCTAGCTGGCTTGCTGAAAAATGCTGTGTTTGGTTGAAATTTAATAGACTTTTCAGAGCATGTTGGACTTGTGAATTGAGTTCATTCCCTAAAACCAGCTCAGATGAAACTTCCAACTTGGCTGCTGCTACTACTGCTTTTAAATGATTCGAATATGCCCTAACTACTGGGTTTAACTGCAGGCTGGATATGCAGTGGGCCTATGTTTCCCCCATGTTCTTGAGTAGGAATTTCTAATACCTGATTGTTGTGTTCATGAACAACCAAGATAAAAGGTTTAGTGTAGTCTGGAAGTCCTGAAGCTGGAGGCTGTCATAAGGCCAATTTCATGGTTAAAAGCCTGGACTGTCTTTCCAAGGTAAAGATTCCCATACTGCATTTCTAGTGAGCTAAAACAATGGTGAGGCGATTCAGGGAAAATTTGGGACCCAGGATCCTCAATGTCCTGTGAGTCCAAGAAAACCTCTTAAATGTCTTTCGGTTCCAGGCCGAGGAAAACGTTGAATAGTTTTTAATTCTCCCAGGCAAGAGGTAAATCCCATTAGCAGTCAAGTCATCTCCCAAATAGTGAGCTTTTTCTCTTGAAAATTGAAGTTTTTCCATCAAGGCCTTGTGACCTTTATGTGTGAGTTGCTATAAAAGGTAAATTGAGTCAATTTCAGAGCACTGTTGAGCGGGAGAGCATAACAGGTCATCTACATACTGAGTAACAGCAGAATGTCCAGAAGACTGTAGGGTTATTAAGTACTGAGGCAATGCCTGGGAAAAATAGAAAAGGCCGGGTGTACTGCTGATTTTTCCGAGTGAAAGCAAACAAATGTTGACTCTCTTTATGAACTGGAATGCTAAAGAAGGTTGAATGGAGGTCTATTACCATGAACCACTTTAAATCAGTGAGTACATTAGATAATAAAGTATTTGAATTTGGGACTATGGGAAATCTGGGTATTATAATTTTATTAATTAGCTATAGATCTTGAACAAATCTTCAACCTCATTCATTTGGTTTTTTAACTGGTAGGATGGAAGTGTTAACAAGGACTGGTATGTGGAACTCTAAATCCTAGCTTAGTTAAGTCTCCTACAATTGTTGAGAGCCCTTTAATTTCATTAGGTTTTAGTGTATATTGCAGTAATTTAAGGAAAGACTTAGAATGACCAGTTTGGACTTTTATAGACTCCACACTTTTAATTCTTTCTCTATCATTTGAGGTAGAGGCCCATAAATATTCCGGGGTTTTAGAAAGGTGTTTCATTATGGGCCTGAGTTTTGATCTTATCGATTTGTCTGTAGAGAGCACAACCGTTCTGATTCAGGAGAGTCAGATATCTCTACGATTGCTTTTCCCTCTGAGGAGAATTGTATGTGCCCTTTCAACTTTGAAAGTCCTGCCCTGGCAAGTTTACTGGATCAGTATTACATAATAGAAAGGTACATTTTCCTGCAAGTAGCCCCAAGTTGATTAGACGGGTTCAGATACGGAAGCCTCTTGAACTTGATATGAAACTCTCACCACAGACATGATCTTTTCACTCCAAGAGATTCATTGGCTTATTAAAGTAGGGTTTATGCTGGATAAGGCGACCCTGGTATACACCAGCATTACACAGGATTCCCAGCTTAAGTCTTGTTTTTCTATGTTTATTTAAAGGTATTTTGGCGAGCAGTTTACCAGAGAATCCCCGAGCCTTGTCTATTTTTATTATCCTGAGCGTTAAAATCTCTTGGGTCCCCTCTAGTGGTGAACAAGTTCAGCCTAAAGGGAGGAGGCTTGGTGGTGGACTGAGACAAAAGTCAACAATCTCCTTTCCCAGTGTCCTGGGTGTTGGCAATGAAGGTATCTACCTTGGGGTATGGCATTCCTTATTCTGGACCTCTTGCTTGTGATTTAAAATAAAAATGAGAAGGTCTCTTTGGTCTTGGCCCCGGTAACTGTTATAATTGGAGAGGCATAAGATTGTTAGCCTTTTGGGTTTTTTCTTGCTCTAGAGTCTTCTCAAAGTGTTCAGCTAAGGCCACCAATTCAGTCATGTCTGTAACTTTCCATCCTGGCTTATGTGTTTTAATTGAACTGCCAAGTTCCTAGGATGGAGTTTATTTGTAAATACAGCAATTAATGCCATTCCAATCCCTGAAGAAAATATTCCTTGCTATATTGAGCACAAAATGTTTCAGAAACAGTGTTTCTCACAAGTTCTGTAATCTGAAACTGGTTCCTCCTGCTTTGGTCTGCAGGGTTGGATGATGCACCAGTCAATTTTTTTCTTGAATTATCTTAGGTCCTGAATGTAAAATGTTTTCAGCATTTTTTCTAGCTCATTTTACCCCTTCTCAAGCAGGGGTTTTCGGGGTTCTTTAATATCCTCCTCAGGTCCACCCCATTCTGCTGCTGCCATCCATTTCTTAGCTTCACCAGGCCCCAATATTATGTGAATAAATTGGTTAAGGTCAGGGAGCCATTCTAAATTCCTCAGGAGACCCTTGAGGCTTCAT
>NW_022330919.1:0-5625 GCF_002776525.5 Piliocolobus tephrosceles | reverse complement strand
GGGGCACACAAGGGGAAGGCAGGTGAGAGGACCATGCCCTGCTCAGGAGTAGGTACCTGACACCAGGGAAGAGAGAAGAGGAAGACAGGAAGAGGAAAGGGAAAACAGGAGCCTCAGTGGGCATCTGGGGAAGCCAGACCTGTCAGGCATCTGGCAAGGAGGATGGCACAAGACACACAGAAAGGAAGACAGGAAGAGGAAGAGGAAAAAACAGGCCAGAAAACAGCCCAGGACCCATAGTGGGCAGCCCCATGGCCACTTGGCACTGCAGTCAGGCCTTTCTGGGCCCTGGTGGGGATGGGATGAGGGCCGTGTGTTGCAAGGCAGTGCAGGCTGCTGGCAAGTGATTTCCTCTCCCCGGAGGTTGTGTTTCGGCTTCTCTGTGCCCCACACTCCGGGAAGAGACAGGTCTGGCTTCCCCACATGCCCACTGAGGCTGCAGAGGAACCTGACACTCCCAGAAGGAAGCAAGAGATCTGACCACAGACAGAGCCAGGACCAAGGGGGAGGGGGCAGAACCAGGCAGGAACTCTGGGGTCCTTCTCCCTCCACACCAGCCACCCAGGCGCCCTCTCCACCCCTGTGCAGGGCCCGTGCTGCTGCCTGGCTGGGTTCCCCTCAGCAAGATGGGCTCTGTACCCGCCCATGAAGGAGGTTTCCTCAGGGAGAGTGGCTGTTGTGTTGGCTCCGGGGCTCGAGCTCCTGCACAGGTGTCTTGTGAGGGTGCTTTCGGGTCTCCACCTCCTCCCCTCCCTGCAGTGCCTGTCAGCCCATCTCAGCAGGTGACAAACCCACTCAGTGACAGCTTTTCCTCACTGCCTGAAGATCCTACTGCCCGAGCTGGCAGGTGCCCCTGGTATCCTTGCAGTGTTCGTGGTGGTGAGAATGTGTGTCAGGACTGGTCATTTCTATTTTTTTTTTTTTCTGATCTACATGACCTTTTGTGACTCAGGTTGCTTGGCCCATGCACCTGCAGGCAGGTGGTCTAAAGCCGAGGCCACTGCCAGAGCTGAGGCACCCCTGTGGGAACCAGGGACTGGTCAGACATCAAAAGCTGCCACTGTTCAGAAACATGGATCCTTCTAGAGAGGGAGTTCAATGTGCGGGGACAGACCTGGTGGTGCAGAGGATAGGAGCCCTCATATATGCCTGCCACTGGGGCGCGAGGGGAGGTGGGGTTCTGGTTTCTCTCGGTATCAAGTGACCAAAGTCCCGCCCCCATAGAGCCTGCCTTCCTCCAGGGCCCAGGCCTCTGCAGTGGGACCCAGCTGCCCCCTCCTCCTGCAGTCCCAGCCTGGGGTCACAGCCCCTCTCCACTGTGCCCTTCTCACCTCTATCCCTCTCATCCCGCACATTCCTTGGCATGCACAGCAACAAACAATCACGGTGGGGCAGGTGTTTACAGGAGCGGGGGGCGGAGGTGGGGGCGGAGGTGGTGGAGGCAGAGGCGGTGGTGGTGATGGTGGTGGTGGAGGTGGTGGTTTCTCCTGCTCTGGCTCCTAAAAAAGGAAAAACAACTATCTGCTGATAGTGCTGGCAGGGCACAATGCTGGCCAGTCCCAGATGCGTGTCTGGGGAATGAAAGGACCAGGGAGAAACCCACACTACAGGGGAGGGTCCTTCACATGAGAAACACACAAACTCCTCCTAGTTGGCAGACAATGCTCTTCTCATAAATGCCAACGACTTCGACTCTGTCCCCTTGGTTCTCCTGTGGCTGCCCTTGTTGAAAGAGGTCTGCTCTGGGGGCTGTGCAATGGTCCCAGCATTTGCAGGTGACTGTCCGCATCCACCTGGTTGCAGATGCAGCCTCCCCGAGCCCACTCTGCAGCACCGCAGAGGCCACCCTTGGCCAGGGAGGCCTGTTCCCACCCCATCCCAGGCCCAGGGCCTCCTGCCTCAATTACTCCTCATTGCCCATGGCCCCTGGGGTGGATCCCTGACCCAGGTGAGCCACAACCTGCTCCTGGACTCATGGCTCCTATGCTCACTGGGCTGGTGTCCCTCCCAGCTCGGTGCCCACCAGGACTCCCCCATCCCTCAGCCCTGCAGTCCCAAGAGGATAACTCCAGGCAGCCCCTTGTCCCTGCCAGGAGACACAGATCCAGAGAGACCAAATGGAGCCACAGCCGCCTCTGGAGCCTGGGGACAGGGCCAGGACCCTGAAACGTGGGGCTTCTTTTCCAGAGCGCCTCCATCCTTAGCATCTTATAAAAGGTCCTTGGGGCATTGACAGAAAAGCCCCATTCATTCAGGACAGATCATCACAGTTGCTGAAACTGGCCACCCCAGGCTGTGAATTGGTGACAAGGCTTACGTTAAGGGGTGCAGGGAGTGGGAAGGGTGTGCTGGGGACATCATTGTGAGTTCCCCATCTTCTCAGGCTCCACTCTGCCCCTCTGTCACCTTCTTCTCTGCCCGGGCAGGTGGAGGTCATGGGGCACAGGCTTCATGGCACTCTTGGTGAAGGTCAGTGGGCTCCTTGGGATGTGACAATATCGGGACCAGAACTGCGACTTACCTTTTCTGGCTTCTGCACAGGTGGTGGCTCCTTGACAGTCTAGAATGTTCAAAAGAGACAAATGCAAGCTGGATGGGGGTGGGCGGGCTCTGCCTTGGCCCTGCACATAGCTGGGACCCTGGTCTGGAGCACCAGGAGAGAGCACTGCCTTTGGGGTGTCACTCTGGCCACCCTGAGCCTGTGAAGTTATACCCGGCAGGCTCCTCTTCCCAGGCCTCAGCCCCCAATCTTACCTAAGGGGAACCCCTGTACCGCCGCTGTGGGATTCCTAGGGGTCAGCTGGGCCAGGAACCAGGTCCCTAGAGAGGCCCAGCCCCTACAAGTGTCCTTCTCTGCCCACAGCCACATGGAGAAGAGAGCGCCCGCCCCACTTCCCTTCCTCAGGGAGAGCCTGTCTGTCCCCACGAGCCCTCCCTGACCTCCCAGCCTCATGGCTAGTTCCCGGCTTCCTCCCCTTGTGCCTCCCTATGCAGACATGAGCCCTGCATGTTCCCTGGGCTGAGCTCTGTCCTCTCCTCCCTCTGCTCTGTCCTCTGCAGCTCTCGGAGCTAGGTCTGCCAACCCAGCTCCCAGCACCCCTTCCATCCTCCCTGCTCCAGGCTCCATCTCTGCTTCTGGGTCCTGCTCTGCCTTACAGGGAGCCCTTCCCACTCCTGTGGGGTGGACATTTCACCCTCAGCCCTGACAGGACAGGACTGTGAGCTGCCTGTGGGGAACGGTGGCTGCTTCATTCCTGTCCCTTCCCAGCCCAGCATGGGGCCCAGGGGAAGCTGAAGCTCAGTAAAGACAGATGAAGGAACGGGGAAGGCACCAGACATGTGCCGAGATCCACGCTGGTTCCTCAAGGCACAGACAGCTGGGGGTTACAGCACCGTCCTCCATTTGGGCCATCAGGACTTCATGGGGGACCCTCTCTTCCTCCCTCCACACAGAGGCCACCTCCTGGCCCTTGTCCATCTGAGGCTTCCAGAAGTCCGGATTGTTGAGGTAGCCCTGGTTTCAGGGGTTCTGGGGTCACTTCTCTCTAGGAGCCAGGGCAGGCCTCAGCCCCATGTCCAGAGCATGGCATCCCAGGCCAGCTCTATATGGCCAGCCCAGGCAGGAGGCCCTGCAGAAAGCCAGGCTTGCTAGGCTCTGGGATCGTGTGGACAGGTCTGCCACTCCCCGGGCTCACGTGATGAGCTGGGAGCTGAGGGAAACTTCCCACAGTGGGATCACGGGGCAGTCACATGTTAGAGCCCCTCAGAGGGCAGGCCTGTGCCTGGGTCCCAGGGCTGGGCAGGCAGGGAGCACTTGCCTTCTTGCGGCACAGCCGCCAGACACAACACAGCAGCAGTGGCAGAAGCAGCAGAGGCAGCAAAAAATAGAGCCAGTTGCTGAAAACACCCTGGTGGAGAAAGAGAGCACCATGAACCACACCTAAGGGATAGAGGAATGCCAGGCCTGGGAGGGCCTGGGTGGCCTCTTCCCAGTGCCCACCACTTGGCGGCCCATCTGCCCACTCCTCAGTCTCCCTAGCTGGCCCCGAATCCGGGTACCACAGTAGGGCCAGCGGCCAGGGCTGGGCCCCAGAGAGCTACAGACCCTCTCTCTGGCCCTGCTGAAAGTCTCTGCCCCAGAGCCCTGACAAGAAAGTCCCGGAAGCTTCCGTGGTCTGATGAACCCTCACGGCACACTTTGCCTGTAGCACAGGGCTTCTGTGAGAACCACAAAATCTACAAGTACAAAGACGGGTGAGGGCGGGGGTGCTGTGGCCAAGAGAGGTGCAGGTGCAGGAGCAGGGGCAGGAGACCTGGGTCCCTCTCCAACAGCCTCTCTCCCCACTTCCAGGCTCTGCACCGTGGGCACATCCACGCACCGCTCTGAGCCTCAGCCTCCACACCTGTGCAAAGGGAATGAGCCGCCCTCCCTGGGGGCACTTGTGAGATTTAGAGAGCTCAGACAAAGTCCTGGCTCAGAATCAGGGCCACATGGGGTGTAAGCAACGGGAACACTTCTCTGGGTGTTCTTCACAATAAAGGAACCTTGGGCGGCATCCGTGGGAACGCAGGCTGCTCAGGCCTTCCCCAGATTCAGAGCTCTACTTAGAAAGAAGGCTGGAGAGGGGAGGGGAGGGGAGAGGAGGGGAGGGGAGAGGAGAGGAGGGAGGGGAGAGGAGGGGAGGGAAGATGACGGTGCTGGGCACCCGGCTGTCTGAAGGAGAGGAACCACTGAGGCTGAGCATGAAGGCTACTGGCGAGGTGGGAGCCCCCGGGCTGCTCCTGATGTGCCTGTCACAGTCGGCCATCAGTGGGTAGATTCCTGATGGGGAATGCATGTATTCAGCCTGCAGATCCATGTGTGGATGTGCAGGGACAGGCAAGGGGAGACTCAGAGGGAGGGCTCTCAACACTGGTGTGTCCTCACAAGTAAGACTGGGTACAAGGCGGTGGAGTGGGCTCTGGCCTCCCGCCCATCCCTCCAGCACATCCTCCTGCCTATGCGGCCCTGGGCCAAGCTGACCAAAGACATGGAGCTCTGAGCAGGCACCTGGGGCACAGCACCTCCATTCCCAGGGGCTTCTTGGAGCTGAGCCCAGGTCCGAGTGCCCGAGAGCCTTCCCTTCGGCCAGCAGGAGGGGACATACTGCAGGGCTTGGCGAGGGAGCAGAGAGGGACATCTCAGGGGCCTGAGCAAGGAGGAGAGGCAGAAAGGGGGCTGAAGGCATCTGGGAAATGACAGCAAGTGACCACCAGGCAGGCTCGGGGGCCAGGGTCATGAGCAGGTTCAGAACCAGATCAGCAGCTCGGGCACCAGTTCAGTGGCACACACTCACCCTGACGGCAGGGCGTGGAATCCTTCAGAGCTCCTGGGCCTGAGGTCCTGGCCTAGAGGTGCTGGACTCTGGCTCCTGGCAGACAGCCTCCCAGCCTCACCCACCTGCACCATCTGGAAGCCTGGTTGGAGCAGCCTCAGTGCCTGCTGCACACACTACTTTCTGGGACTGCCTGGGAACTGCCCGCCCTTTCTGTCCTCCCCATAGTATATCTCCTTCTAGTGCAGAGGCTCTGGACAGTTCTCATACGTGTTTGCAGCCCCATCCTGGTACTCACACATGTGGTGCT
>NW_022330918.1:0-5625 GCF_002776525.5 Piliocolobus tephrosceles | reverse complement strand
AGCACCACATGTGTGAGTACCAGGATGGGGCTGCAAACACGTATGAGAACTGTCCAGAGCCTCTGCACTAGAAGGAGATATACTATGGGGAGGACAGAAAGGGCGGGCAGTTCCCAGGCAGTCCCAGAAAGTAGTGTGTGCAGCAGGCACTGAGGCTGCTCCAACCAGGCTTCCAGATGGTGCAGGTGGGTGAGGCTGGGAGGCTGTCTGCCAGGAGCCAGAGTCCAGCACCTCTAGGCCAGGACCTCAGGCCCAGGAGCTCTGAAGGATTCCACGCCCTGCCGTCAGGGTGAGTGTGTGCCACTGAACTGGTGCCCGAGCTGCTGATCTGGTTCTGAACCTGCTCATGACCCTGGCCCCCGAGCCTGCCTGGTGGTCACTTGCTGTCATTTCCCAGATGCCTTCAGCCCCCTTTCTGCCTCTCCTCCTTGCTCAGGCCCCTGAGATGTCCCTCTCTGCTCCCTCGCCAAGCCCTGCAGTATGTCCCCTCCTGCTGGCCGAAGGGAAGGCTCTCGGGCACTCGGACCTGGGCTCAGCTCCAAGAAGCCCCTGGGAATGGAGGTGCTGTGCCCCAGGTGCCTGCTCAGAGCTCCATGTCTTTGGTCAGCTTGGCCCAGGGCCGCATAGGCAGGAGGATGTGCTGGAGGGATGGGCGGGAGGCCAGAGCCCACTCCACCGCCTTGTACCCAGTCTTACTTGTGAGGACACACCAGTGTTGAGAGCCCTCCCTCTGAGTCTCCCCTTGCCTGTCCCTGCACATCCACACATGGATCTGCAGGCTGAATACATGCATTCCCCATCAGGAATCTACCCACTGATGGCCGACTGTGACAGGCACATCAGGAGCAGCCCGGGGGCTCCCACCTCGCCAGTAGCCTTCATGCTCAGCCTCAGTGGTTCCTCTCCTTCAGACAGCCGGGTGCCCAGCACCGTCATCTTCCCTCCCCTCCTCTCCCCTCCCTCCTCTCCTCTCCCCTCCCCTCCTCTCCCCTCCCCTCCCCTCTCCAGCCTTCTTTCTAAGTAGAGCTCTGAATCTGGGGAAGGCCTGAGCAGCCTGCGTTCCCACGGATGCCGCCCAAGGTTCCTTTATTGTGAAGAACACCCAGAGAAGTGTTCCCGTTGCTTACACCCCATGTGGCCCTGATTCTGAGCCAGGACTTTGTCTGAGCTCTCTAAATCTCACAAGTGCCCCCAGGGAGGGCGGCTCATTCCCTTTGCACAGGTGTGGAGGCTGAGGCTCAGAGCGGTGCGTGGATGTGCCCACGGTGCAGAGCCTGGAAGTGGGGAGAGAGGCTGTTGGAGAGGGACCCAGGTCTCCTGCCCCTGCTCCTGCACCTGCACCTCTCTTGGCCACAGCACCCCCGCCCTCACCCGTCTTTGTACTTGTAGATTTTGTGGTTCTCACAGAAGCCCTGTGCTACAGGCAAAGTGTGCCGTGAGGGTTCATCAGACCACGGAAGCTTCCGGGACTTTCTTGTCAGGGCTCTGGGGCAGAGACTTTCAGCAGGGCCAGAGAGAGGGTCTGTAGCTCTCTGGGGCCCAGCCCTGGCCGCTGGCCCTACTGTGGTACCCGGATTCGGGGCCAGCTAGGGAGACTGAGGAGTGGGCAGATGGGCCGCCAAGTGGTGGGCACTGGGAAGAGGCCACCCAGGCCCTCCCAGGCCTGGCATTCCTCTATCCCTTAGGTGTGGTTCATGGTGCTCTCTTTCTCCACCAGGGTGTTTTCAGCAACTGGCTCTATTTTTTGCTGCCTCTGCTGCTTCTGCCACTGCTGCTGTGTTGTGTCTGGCGGCTGTGCCGCAAGAAGGCAAGTGCTCCCTGCCTGCCCAGCCCTGGGACCCAGGCACAGGCCTGCCCTCTGAGGGGCTCTAACATGTGACTGCCCCGTGATCCCACTGTGGGAAGTTTCCCTCAGCTCCCAGCTCATCACGTGAGCCCGGGGAGTGGCAGACCTGTCCACACGATCCCAGAGCCTAGCAAGCCTGGCTTTCTGCAGGGCCTCCTGCCTGGGCTGGCCATATAGAGCTGGCCTGGGATGCCATGCTCTGGACATGGGGCTGAGGCCTGCCCTGGCTCCTAGAGAGAAGTGACCCCAGAACCCCTGAAACCAGGGCTACCTCAACAATCCGGACTTCTGGAAGCCTCAGATGGACAAGGGCCAGGAGGTGGCCTCTGTGTGGAGGGAGGAAGAGAGGGTCCCCCATGAAGTCCTGATGGCCCAAATGGAGGACGGTGCTGTAACCCCCAGCTGTCTGTGCCTTGAGGAACCAGCGTGGATCTCGGCACATGTCTGGTGCCTTCCCCGTTCCTTCATCTGTCTTTACTGAGCTTCAGCTTCCCCTGGGCCCCATGCTGGGCTGGGAAGGGACAGGAATGAAGCAGCCACCGTTCCCCACAGGCAGCTCACAGTCCTGTCCTGTCAGGGCTGAGGGTGAAATGTCCACCCCACAGGAGTGGGAAGGGCTCCCTGTAAGGCAGAGCAGGACCCAGAAGCAGAGATGGAGCCTGGAGCAGGGAGGATGGAAGGGGTGCTGGGAGCTGGGTTGGCAGACCTAGCTCCGAGAGCTGCAGAGGACAGAGCAGAGGGAGGAGAGGACAGAGCTCAGCCCAGGGAACATGCAGGGCTCATGTCTGCATAGGGAGGCACAAGGGGAGGAAGCCGGGAACTAGCCATGAGGCTGGGAGGTCAGGGAGGGCTCGTGGGGACAGACAGGCTCTCCCTGAGGAAGGGAAGTGGGGCGGGCGCTCTCTTCTCCATGTGGCTGTGGGCAGAGAAGGACACTTGTAGGGGCTGGGCCTCTCTAGGGACCTGGTTCCTGGCCCAGCTGACCCCTAGGAATCCCACAGCGGCGGTACAGGGGTTCCCCTTAGGTAAGATTGGGGGCTGAGGCCTGGGAAGAGGAGCCTGCCGGGTATAACTTCACAGGCTCAGGGTGGCCAGAGTGACACCCCAAAGGCAGTGCTCTCTCCTGGTGCTCCAGACCAGGGTCCCAGCTATGTGCAGGGCCAAGGCAGAGCCCGCCCACCCCCATCCAGCTTGCATTTGTCTCTTTTGAACATTCTAGACTGTCAAGGAGCCACCACCTGTGCAGAAGCCAGAAAAGGTAAGTCGCAGTTCTGGTCCCGATATTGTCACATCCCAAGGAGCCCACTGACCTTCACCAAGAGTGCCATGAAGCCTGTGCCCCATGACCTCCACCTGCCCGGGCAGAGAAGAAGGTGACAGAGGGGCAGAGTGGAGCCTGAGAAGATGGGGAACTCACAATGATGTCCCCAGCACACCCTTCCCACTCCCTGCACCCCTTAACGTAAGCCTTGTCACCAATTCACAGCCTGGGGTGGCCAGTTTCAGCAACTGTGATGATCTGTCCTGAATGAATGGGGCTTTTCTGTCAATGCCCCAAGGACCTTTTATAAGATGCTAAGGATGGAGGCGCTCTGGAAAAGAAGCCCCACGTTTCAGGGTCCTGGCCCTGTCCCCAGGCTCCAGAGGCGGCTGTGGCTCCATTTGGTCTCTCTGGATCTGTGTCTCCTGGCAGGGACAAGGGGCTGCCTGGAGTTATCCTCTTGGGACTGCAGGGCTGAGGGATGGGGGAGTCCTGGTGGGCACCGAGCTGGGAGGGACACCAGCCCAGTGAGCATAGGAGCCATGAGTCCAGGAGCAGGTTGTGGCTCACCTGGGTCAGGGATCCACCCCAGGGGCCATGGGCAATGAGGAGTAATTGAGGCAGGAGGCCCTGGGCCTGGGATGGGGTGGGAACAGGCCTCCCTGGCCAAGGGTGGCCTCTGCGGTGCTGCAGAGTGGGCTCGGGGAGGCTGCATCTGCAACCAGGTGGATGCGGACAGTCACCTGCAAATGCTGGGACCATTGCACAGCCCCCAGAGCAGACCTCTTTCAACAAGGGCAGCCACAGGAGAACCAAGGGGACAGAGTCGAAGTCGTTGGCATTTATGAGAAGAGCATTGTCTGCCAACTAGGAGGAGTTTGTGTGTTTCTCATGTGAAGGACCCTCCCCTGTAGTGTGGGTTTCTCCCTGGTCCTTTCATTCCCCAGACACGCATCTGGGACTGGCCAGCATTGTGCCCTGCCAGCACTATCAGCAGATAGTTGTTTTTCCTTTTTTAGGAGCCAGAGCAGGAGAAACCACCACCTCCACCACCACCATCACCACCACCGCCTCTGCCTCCACCACCTCCGCCCCCACCTCCGCCCCCCGCTCCTGTAAACACCTGCCCCACCGTGATTGTTTGTTGCTGTGCATGCCAAGGAATGTGCGGGATGAGAGGGATAGAGGTGAGAAGGGCACAGTGGAGAGGGGCTGTGACCCCAGGCTGGGACTGCAGGAGGAGGGGGCAGCTGGGTCCCACTGCAGAGGCCTGGGCCCTGGAGGAAGGCAGGCTCTATGGGGGCGGGACTTTGGTCACTTGATACCGAGAGAAACCAGAACCCCACCTCCCCTCGCGCCCCAGTGGCAGGCATATATGAGGGCTCCTATCCTCTGCACCACCAGGTCTGTCCCCGCACATTGAACTCCCTCTCTAGAAGGATCCATGTTTCTGAACAGTGGCAGCTTTTGATGTCTGACCAGTCCCTGGTTCCTACAGGGGTGCCTCAGCTCTGGCAGTGGCCTCGGCTTTAGACCACCTGCCTGCAGGTGCATGGGCCAAGCAACCTGAGTCACAAAAGGTCATGTAGATCAGAAAAAAAAAAAAATAGAAATGACCAGTCCTGACACACATTCTCACCACCACGAACACTGCAAGGATACCAGGGGCACCCGCCAGCTCGGGCAGTAGGATCTTCAGGCAGTGAGGAAAAGCTGTCACTGAGTGGGTTTGTCACCTGCTGAGATGGGCTGACAGGCACTGCAGGGAGGGGAGGAGGTGGAGACCCGAAAGCACCCTCACAAGACACCTGTGCAGGAGCTCGAGCCCCGGAGCCAACACAACAGCCACTCTCCCTGAGGAAACCTCCTTCATGGGCGGGTACAGAGCCCATCTTGCTGAGGGGAACCCAGCCAGGCAGCAGCACGGGCCCTGCACAGGGGTGGAGAGGGCGCCTGGGTGGCTGGTGTGGAGGGAGAAGGACCCCAGAGTTCCTGCCTGGTTCTGCCCCCTCCCCCTTGGTCCTGGCTCTGTCTGTGGTCAGATCTCTTGCTTCCTTCTGGGAGTGTCAGGTTCCTCTGCAGCCTCAGTGGGCATGTGGGGAAGCCAGACCTGTCTCTTCCCGGAGTGTGGGGCACAGAGAAGCCGAAACACAACCTCCGGGGAGAGGAAATCACTTGCCAGCAGCCTGCACTGCCTTGCAACACACGGCCCTCATCCCATCCCCACCAGGGCCCAGAAAGGCCTGACTGCAGTGCCAAGTGGCCATGGGGCTGCCCACTATGGGTCCTGGGCTGTTTTCTGGCCTGTTTTTTCCTCTTCCTCTTCCTGTCTTCCTTTCTGTGTGTCTTGTGCCATCCTCCTTGCCAGATGCCTGACAGGTCTGGCTTCCCCAGATGCCCACTGAGGCTCCTGTTTTCCCTTTCCTCTTCCTGTCTTCCTCTTCTCTCTTCCCTGGTGTCAGGTACCTACTCCTGAGCAGGGCATGGTCCTCTCACCTGCCTTCCCCTTGTGTGCCCC
>NW_022330917.1:0-4700 GCF_002776525.5 Piliocolobus tephrosceles | reverse complement strand
GTTCGGGCAGCCTGCTTTTATTCCCTTATCTGGCCCCACCCACATCCTGCTGATTGGTCCACTTTACAGAGAGCTGATTGGTCCGTTTGGCAGAGAGCTGGTTGGTCCATTTTACAGAGAGCTGATAGGTCTGTTTTGACAGGGTGCTGCTGACTGGTGTGTTTACAAACCTTGAGCTAGACACAGAGTGCTGATTGGTGCATAGATCATCCTCCAGCTAGACATAAAAGTTCTCCAAGTCCCCACCCAGTCCAGGAGCCCAGCTGCCTTTGGACGGTGGTTGCTTAGCTGGGGTCACCGGTGGAGCTGTCTGCCAGTCCTGAGCCGTGCACCTGTACTCCTTAGGCTTGGGGCGATTGATGGGACCGGGCACCATGGAGCAGGGGGCAGTGGCTGTAGGGGAGGCTCAGGTAGCACGGGAGCCCACTGTGAGGGCGGGCCTCGGGCATGGCGGGCTGTAGGTCCCGAGCACTGCCCCACCGTGAGGTGGCTGAGGTCTGGGGAGAATTTGAGTGCAGTGCGGGCAGGCTGGTAGTGTTGGGGGACCTGGCACACCCTCTGCAGCTGCTGGCCCAGGTGCTAAGCTCCTTAATTCCCTGGGACCCACGGAGCTCTCCAGCAGCTCCGAGTGTGGGCCCAGGGGGCCTGCGCCCACCCGAAACTCCTGCAAGCTTTCAAGCACCGCGCTCAGCCCCGGTTCCTGCCGGCGCCTCTTCCTCTACACCTCCCAGCAAGCAGAGGGAGCAGGCTCCGGCCTCTGCCAACCCAGAGAGGGGCTCCCACAGTGCCATGGCGGGCTGAAGGGCTCCTCAAGTGCCACCAGAGTAGATGCTGAGGCCGAGGAGGTGCCGAGAGCAAGGGCTGCTAGCATGTTGTCACCTTTCAGTGATAGTTAGGTGGGGGCATTTGGTCACACAGCTCAACGTTCTGAGGGCTGGAGACTGAGGTCAACTATGTGAGCATCTGTCAGTCAACCAACCAATCAATCAATCATGCCTACATAGTGGAGCCCCAGTAAAAGCTCTGCACAGAGATCATCAAGTGAGCCTCCCCAGCTGGCTGTGCTGCAGGCGTGTCACCACATATGCATGCCAGTAGAGGAAAACTGGTCTTACCGCATGGGGAGGGGAAAACAGAAGCCTCTTGTTCTTCTGGATTCTGCCCTGTAGGCAGCTTCCCTGGCTGACTTTAAGCTGTGTCCTTCTGTGATAAACTGTAACCACAAGTATAACAGCTTTCGGTGAGTTTTATGAGTCTTTCTATCAAATTACAGAACCTGAGGGTGATGTGGGGCTCCTGAAGTTTGTAACTGGTGTCAGAAGTGGGAGTGCTCTTGAGGACTGTTTTCTTTGTCTTTATATTTGGCTAAAGCTCTTGGAATTGGAGTTGGAATTGGAAGTGAAATTCACTAGAATGACCCAGACTCACTGAAACGTGTGGTTTGGGAAAAGGATCAATGAGAGGGCAGGGGATGAAGGACCTCTGGTTTCTGGATGGCCATGGGTCATGTGTGGTATGGAACTGCAGCCGTGCTGTGGTCAGTTACAGGAGGTAAAAGTTTCCAACAGAATTTGGAAATGATGGATCCAAATCCCCAGGAACTGGCTGGCCAGATGCATGAGGAAATACAAAGTAACAAAAATCAAGCTAGATATGCAATCTCTTGGTTATTGTGTTCCCTAAAAGCTAAAACAAAAGAAAGAGTGAAAGTAAAAGAGAGATCCTTCATGCCCTGCCCTCTCATTTCTCCTTTTTCCAAACCACATTTTTCAGTCAGTCAGGGTCATTCTCGTGAACTCCACTTTCAGCTCCAAGGGTTTTATCAAACTATAAAGGCAGAGAAAACAGTCCGCAAGACCACTCTCACTTCTGACAATTACAATGATAGGCTATTACCACTGAGGCACTTACAACAGTAGGCTATTGACTACTAACAGCCCACTGTTGACCAGAAGCCTTACTGACAACATCAACAGTTAACACTTATTTTGTATGTTATAGGTATTAAAACTGTATTCCTCCAATAAAGTACACTAGAAAAAAGAAACTATTAATAAGAAAATCATAAAGAAGGGAAAATACATTTACAATACTGTACTGTATTTATCAATATCATTAAGTTTTTTGTCATCTGTTTACAAGATGAATCGTCTGTCTGAAATGGTGCAACCGCACCTGCAGACCTCAGTACATATCCAGAAATTCAACTTTTTTCTTGTAATGTCATGACTTTTCTCTGCTTCTTGGGAGCACTTCCAGCATGACTAGTGGCACTTCATATGGGTCCACTGTAAGTTATTGTTTCTGTAAAAGCTGAAATGAAAGCAAGAGAGAGGTGCTGAGGCTGAGCCAATGGGTAATGAGGCTGAGGTGGTTGCCTCGGGGCCACAACCAATGGGAAAGTTAGAGGGGAAGGTATGGAAGATGTTGGGGTGAATCCTGACATTGCACCTATGCTGGGTTCTGGGAGGTCCAAGATATAGTTGCTGGCCGCAGGGTCAAAGGAAAAAGTTATGTTGAAACAGCAGATTGTGGAGAAATTTAGACTGCTTTGCAAAAGAATGAGGAAAGTCAGCTGGGAGAGTGAAGGAGCCCATCCTAGCAGGTGAACATCCTCTAACAGTTATTAAGAAATGGAAAAAACATGACTAAGTGTGGTAGCTCACACCTGTAATCCCAGCACTTTGGAAGGCTGAGGTGGGAGGACCGCTTGAGGCCAGGAGTTTGAGACCAGCCTGGTTACATAGCAAGACCTCATCTCTAATTTAAAAAAAGTAATAAGGCGGCTGGGTGCAGGGGCTCACGCCTGTAATCCCAGGTCAGGAGTTTGTGACCAGCCTGACCAACATGGTGAAACTCTGTGTCTACTACAAATACAAAAATTATCTAGGTATGGTGGTGGGAGCCTGAAATCCCAGCTACTCAGGAGGCTGAGGCACAAGAATCGCTTGAATCCGGGAGGCAGAGGTTGCAGTGAGCTGAGATCACACCATTGCACTCCAGCCTGGGTGACAAGAGCAAAATTCCAAAAAAAGAAAGAAGGAAAGAAAGAAGAAAGAGAAAAGAAAGAAAAGAAATAAAGATGGGCAGAGCAAAGCAGACATTAATGGGGTTAAAACAAAGCTCTTACGACAGCACTATCAGAAATTGGAACTGCTAGGAGCTCCTGCTTGCCCCAACACTGAAGGCCTAAACCTACTTTCATCCAGTTTGGAGGAATAGAAAACATGAGAAGGCAAAGGTGACCACGAGCAAGTTGGCCTACAGTCACCTAGAGTGATGCTCCTGCAATCCAATCAAGATAAGAGCTTGATTGATGAGAGGGTCTGCGTCCCTTGGCCTGACCCCTGGCTGGAGACCCAACGCCATACACCCATGAGTGGGTAAAATGCTCAGGGGATGGAGAATAAATGTTTTTGGGACTCCTCGACACAAGAGCCCCATACACTGAGATTGCTCTGTGGTGAGCAGGTCAGTGCAAACCTACCCCCAAAGGCCCAGGGAGCTGGGAGGCTGAATAAAGAGGCTGACAAATACAGCTTCTCAGAAAGAAATGTAGAATAGGGACTTATGAACAGAAGCCACGTCTCGGGTAGCTGTGAGCCACTTGCCCTCCAGAAAGCATTCTCTCTCTTTTTTTTTTATTTAGAGATGGAGTCTCCCTCTGTCACTCAGGCTGGAGTGCAGTGGTGCAACCTCAGCTCACTGTATCCTCTGTCTTATGGGTTCAAGTGATTCTTCCGCCTCAGCCTCCTGAGTAGCTGGGATTACAGGCACGTGCCACCATACGTGACTAATTTTTGTATTTTTGGTAGACATGGGGTTTCACCATGTTGGCCAGGCTGGTCTCAAACTCCTGACCTCAAGTGATCCACTTGCCTCGGCCTCTGAAAATTCTGGGATTACAGGTGCGAGCCACCCATGTCCATCCAGAAAGTATCCTTTATCCAGCAAGCTTGTGGGATAGAACATGTGCAGCTGGTCACATCTTCAGACGTTCTTGCCAAGAGGTGTGACCGCTGGGCAGGTTAGATAAACGTCTTTATGAAGGGTTCTCTCTGCTGCAGGCAATGTCTAAAGACCTTACTGCAGAACACCTTGGTAGGTGGGGGTCAAACACTGGTCACCGTGGCGTTTTGCTGCCACATAAATACACAGCAACAGGTTGTTCTCCTACTGTGATTTCAAACCTGTTGGTGAAGTCTTTGTAGAAGCTACAGCTGGGGTGGGAGGGTGCAGGAAGCAAAGGCTGATGGGATGAAGGTGAAAGTTCAGATGAAAATCGGAATGTTTGAGCAGATTTTATGTGACATGGTTGCGCCTGCTGTACCTGAATGTGTCATGAGGTTAGATACTACATCTGGCTGGGAGATGCTTTCCTTAGGTCACATGTAAAACAGAAGACAGGTGTATTAGTCCATTCTCACACTACTGATGAGGACATACCTGAGACGGCAGTTTACAAAAGAAAGAGAGGTTTAATGGACTTGCATTTCCACATAGCTGGGGAAGCCTCACAATCATGGCAGAAGGCAAGGAGGAGCAAGTCATGTTTTACATGAATGGTAGCAGGCGACGACAGAGCTTGTGCAGGGAAACTCCCATTTTTAAAACCATCAGATCTTGTGAGACTCTTTCACTATCATGGAAAGACTTGCCCTCATAATTCAGTCACCTCCCACCAGGTTCCTCCCATGACA
>NW_022330916.1:0-4700 GCF_002776525.5 Piliocolobus tephrosceles | reverse complement strand
TGTCATGGGAGGAACCTGGTGGGAGGTGACTGAATTATGAGGGCAAGTCTTTCCATGATAGTGAAAGAGTCTCACAAGATCTGATGGTTTTAAAAATGGGAGTTTCCCTGCACAAGCTCTGTCGTCGCCTGCTACCATTCATGTAAAACATGACTTGCTCCTCCTTGCCTTCTGCCATGATTGTGAGGCTTCCCCAGCTATGTGGAAATGCAAGTCCATTAAACCTCTCTTTCTTTTGTAAACTGCCGTCTCAGGTATGTCCTCATCAGTAGTGTGAGAATGGACTAATACACCTGTCTTCTGTTTTACATGTGACCTAAGGAAAGCATCTCCCAGCCAGATGTAGTATCTAACCTCATGACACATTCAGGTACAGCAGGCGCAACCATGTCACATAAAATCTGCTCAAACATTCCGATTTTCATCTGAACTTTCACCTTCATCCCATCAGCCTTTGCTTCCTGCACCCTCCCACCCCAGCTGTAGCTTCTACAAAGACTTCACCAACAGGTTTGAAATCACAGTAGGAGAACAACCTGTTGCTGTGTATTTATGTGGCAGCAAAACGCCACGGTGACCAGTGTTTGACCCCCACCTACCAAGGTGTTCTGCAGTAAGGTCTTTAGACATTGCCTGCAGCAGAGAGAACCCTTCATAAAGACGTTTATCTAACCTGCCCAGCGGTCACACCTCTTGGCAAGAACGTCTGAAGATGTGACCAGCTGCACATGTTCTATCCCACAAGCTTGCTGGATAAAGGATACTTTCTGGATGGACATGGGTGGCTCGCACCTGTAATCCCAGAATTTTCAGAGGCCGAGGCAAGTGGATCACTTGAGGTCAGGAGTTTGAGACCAGCCTGGCCAACATGGTGAAACCCCATGTCTACCAAAAATACAAAAATTAGTCACGTATGGTGGCACGTGCCTGTAATCCCAGCTACTCAGGAGGCTGAGGCGGAAGAATCACTTGAACCCATAAGACAGAGGATACAGTGAGCTGAGGTTGCACCACTGCACTCCAGCCTGAGTGACAGAGGGAGACTCCATCTCTAAATAAAAAAAAAAGAGAGAGAATGCTTTCTGGAGGGCAAGTGGCTCACAGCTACCCGAGACGTGGCTTCTGTTCATAAGTCCCTATTCTACATTTCTTTCTGAGAAGCTGTATTTGTCAGCCTCTTTATTCAGCCTCCCAGCTCCCTGGGCCTTTGGGGGTAGGTTTGCACTGACCTGCTCACCACAGAGCAATCTCAGTGTATGGGGCTCTTGTGTCGAGGAGTCCCAAAAACATTTATTCTCCATCCCCTGAGCATTTTACCCACTCATGGGTGTATGGCGTTGGGTCTCCAGCCAGGGGTCAGGCCAAGGGACGCAGACCCTCTCATCAATCAAGCTCTTATCTTGATTGGATTGCAGGAGCATCACTCTAGGTGACTGTAGGCCAACTTGCTCGTGGTCACCTTTGCCTTCTCATGTTTTCTATTCCTCCAAACTGGATGAAAGTAGGTTTAGGCCTTCAGTGTTGGGGCAAGCAGGAGCTCCTAGCAGTTCCAATTTCTGATAGTGCTGTCGTAAGAGCTTTGTTTTAACCCCATTAATGTCTGCTTTGCTCTGCCCATCTTTATTTCTTTTCTTTCTTTTCTCTTTCTTCTTTCTTTCCTTCTTTCTTTTTTTGGAATTTTGCTCTTGTCACCCAGGCTGGAGTGCAATGGTGTGATCTCAGCTCACTGCAACCTCTGCCTCCCGGATTCAAGCGATTCTTGTGCCTCAGCCTCCTGAGTAGCTGGGATTTCAGGCTCCCACCACCATACCTAGATAATTTTTGTATTTGTAGTAGACACAGAGTTTCACCATGTTGGTCAGGCTGGTCACAAACTCCTGACCTGGGATTACAGGCGTGAGCCCCTGCACCCAGCCGCCTTATTACTTTTTTTAAATTAGAGATGAGGTCTTGCTATGTAACCAGGCTGGTCTCAAACTCCTGGCCTCAAGCGGTCCTCCCACCTCAGCCTTCCAAAGTGCTGGGATTACAGGTGTGAGCTACCACACTTAGTCATGTTTTTTCCATTTCTTAATAACTGTTAGAGGATGTTCACCTGCTAGGATGGGCTCCTTCACTCTCCCAGCTGACTTTCCTCATTCTTTTGCAAAGCAGTCTAAATTTCTCCACAATCTGCTGTTTCAACATAACTTTTTCCTTTGACCCTGCGGCCAGCAACTATATCTTGGACCTCCCAGAACCCAGCATAGGTGCAATGTCAGGATTCACCCCAACATCTTCCATACCTTCCCCTCTAACTTTCCCATTGGTTGTGGCCCCGAGGCAACCACCTCAGCCTCATTACCCATTGGCTCAGCCTCAGCACCTCTCTCTTGCTTTCATTTCAGCTTTTACAGAAACAATAACTTACAGTGGACCCATATGAAGTGCCACTAGTCATGCTGGAAGTGCTCCCAAGAAGCAGAGAAAAGTCATGACATTACAAGAAAAAAGTTGAATTTCTGGATATGTACTGAGGTCTGCAGGTGCGGTTGCACCATTTCAGACAGACGATTCATCTTGTAAACAGATGACAAAAAACTTAATGATATTGATAAATACAGTACAGTATTGTAAATGTATTTTCCCTTCTTTATGATTTTCTTATTAATAGTTTCTTTTTTCTAGTGTACTTTATTGGAGGAATACAGTTTTAATACCTATAACATACAAAATAAGTGTTAACTGTTGATGTTGTCAGTAAGGCTTCTGGTCAACAGTGGGCTGTTAGTAGTCAATAGCCTACTGTTGTAAGTGCCTCAGTGGTAATAGCCTATCATTGTAATTGTCAGAAGTGAGAGTGGTCTTGCGGACTGTTTTCTCTGCCTTTATAGTTTGATAAAACCCTTGGAGCTGAAAGTGGAGTTCACGAGAATGACCCTGACTGACTGAAAAATGTGGTTTGGAAAAAGGAGAAATGAGAGGGCAGGGCATGAAGGATCTCTCTTTTACTTTCACTCTTTCTTTTGTTTTAGCTTTTAGGGAACACAATAACCAAGAGATTGCATATCTAGCTTGATTTTTGTTACTTTGTATTTCCTCATGCATCTGGCCAGCCAGTTCCTGGGGATTTGGATCCATCATTTCCAAATTCTGTTGGAAACTTTTACCTCCTGTAACTGACCACAGCACGGCTGCAGTTCCATACCACACATGACCCATGGCCATCCAGAAACCAGAGGTCCTTCATCCCCTGCCCTCTCATTGATCCTTTTCCCAAACCACACGTTTCAGTGAGTCTGGGTCATTCTAGTGAATTTCACTTCCAATTCCAACTCCAATTCCAAGAGCTTTAGCCAAATATAAAGACAAAGAAAACAGTCCTCAAGAGCACTCCCACTTCTGACACCAGTTACAAACTTCAGGAGCCCCACATCACCCTCAGGTTCTGTAATTTGATAGAAAGACTCATAAAACTCACCGAAAGCTGTTATACTTGTGGTTACAGTTTATCACAGAAGGACACAGCTTAAAGTCAGCCAGGGAAGCTGCCTACAGGGCAGAATCCAGAAGAACAAGAGGCTTCTGTTTTCCCCTCCCCATGCGGTAAGACCAGTTTTCCTCTACTGGCATGCATATGTGGTGACACGCCTGCAGCACAGCCAGCTGGGGAGGCTCACTTGATGATCTCTGTGCAGAGCTTTTACTGGGGCTCCACTATGTAGGCATGATTGATTGATTGGTTGGTTGACTGACAGATGCTCACATAGTTGACCTCAGTCTCCAGCCCTCAGAACGTTGAGCTGTGTGACCAAATGCCCCCACCTAACTATCACTGAAAGGTGACAACATGCTAGCAGCCCTTGCTCTCGGCACCTCCTCGGCCTCAGCATCTACTCTGGTGGCACTTGAGGAGCCCTTCAGCCCGCCATGGCACTGTGGGAGCCCCTCTCTGGGTTGGCAGAGGCCGGAGCCTGCTCCCTCTGCTTGCTGGGAGGTGTAGAGGAAGAGGCGCCGGCAGGAACCGGGGCTGAGCGCGGTGCTTGAAAGCTTGCAGGAGTTTCGGGTGGGCGCAGGCCCCCTGGGCCCACACTCGGAGCTGCTGGAGAGCTCCGTGGGTCCCAGGGAATTAAGGAGCTTAGCACCTGGGCCAGCAGCTGCAGAGGGTGTGCCAGGTCCCCCAACACTACCAGCCTGCCCGCACTGCACTCAAATTCTCCCCAGACCTCAGCCACCTCACGGTGGGGCAGTGCTCGGGACCTACAGCCCGCCATGCCCGAGGCCCGCCCTCACAGTGGGCTCCCGTGCTACCTGAGCCTCCCCTACAGCCACTGCCCCCTGCTCCATGGTGCCCGGTCCCATCAATCGCCCCAAGCCTAAGGAGTACAGGTGCACGGCTCAGGACTGGCAGACAGCTCCACCGGTGACCCCAGCTAAGCAACCACCGTCCAAAGGCAGCTGGGCTCCTGGACTGGGTGGGGACTTGGAGAACTTTTATGTCTAGCTGGAGGATGATCTATGCACCAATCAGCACTCTGTGTCTAGCTCAAGGTTTGTAAACACACCAGTCAGCAGCACCCTGTCAAAACAGACCTATCAGCTCTCTGTAAAATGGACCAACCAGCTCTCTGCCAAACGGACCAATCAGCTCTCTGTAAAGTGGACCAATCAGCAGGATGTGGGTGGGGCCAGATAAGGGAATAAAAGCAGGCTGCCCGAAC
>NW_022330915.1:0-6355 GCF_002776525.5 Piliocolobus tephrosceles | reverse complement strand
CTTTCATGAATCATGCTTTTGGAGTGGTATCTAAAAGCATCATCAAACACAGGGTCACACAGAATTCCTCCTATGTTTTCTTTTAGACATTTTATAGTTTTGCATTTTACACTTAGGTCTGTGATCCATTTTGGATTAATTTGGGGAGAAAGTGCTAGGCTCGTGTTTAGGTTTACTTTCTTTCACATATACTTTTGTTTGTTTCAGCATTGTTAGTAAAAAAATAACTACTCTCCTTTATTTCTTCATTTCTTTCTGTCTAATATATATACCTTTCATTTCTTCTTCTTGTATTGTTGCATATGCTAGGAATTCCAGTGCAATGTTGGGTGGATGTGATGAACAGGGACATCCTTACCTTGTTTGTGATCTTAGTGGGAAAGTGACCAGCTTCTCACCATTAAGTGATGTTTCCTTGTAGCTAAAAGTTTGCTTGGAGATGAACTTTATCAAGTTGAGAAACAGCATCTCTATTCCTAGTTTGCTAAGAATTTTTTCATGAATGGATGTAGGTTTGATAAATGCTTTTACTGAATCCTTTGATATAATCATCTAATTTTTTTTCTTTAGCCTGTTGATACGGTGATTAGAGTAATTTTCAAGTATTGAAACAGCCTTGGATATCTGGGTAGCAGTTTTTAATTTATTTTTTATACAGTTGGATCTGACTTGATATTTTGTTGAGGAGTTTTGTGTGTGTGTTCATAAGAGATACTGGTTTGTAGTCTTCCTTGTCTCCTTTGGTGTTAGAGTAATGCTAGCAGCGTAGAAGGAGATAAAAAAGTGTTTTCTCTACTTCTCTTTATTGGAAGAGATTATGGAGAATTAATATTAATTTTTCCTTCCTTAAATGTTTGGTAACACTCACCAGTGAAACTATCTGAAAGTAGTGCGTTTTTTTGTTGCTGTTGAAGTCATTAATTATTCATTCAACTTCTTTACTACATACATGTAGACATGGCAATTCAGATAATCTTTTTCTGTGATTTTTGATAGTTTCTATATTTCAAGGAATTGGTTCATTTTGTCTAGTTATCAAATTTGCAGACAGAGTAGTCACGGTATTCCCTTATTATTCTTTTAATGTTCAAATAATCAGTAGTGATGATTCCTTCTTCATTTCTGATACTAGTAATTTGTGTCTTCTCTCTTTTTTTTTTTTTTTTGGTGCAGTTTGGTTTGAAGTTTGTGCCAATTTTATTGATCTCCTTTAAAAAGCTTTTGGTTTCAGTGATTTTCTCTACTTTTTTCCATTGTATATTTCATTAATTCAGATCTAGCTTTTATTATTTTTGTTATTCTGCTTGTTTTAGCCTTAAATTGTTCTCTTTTTGGTTTCCTGAAATGGAATCTTAGGTTGTTGAAATTAGATACGTCTTTTTTATAATGTGTACATTTTAATGCTATTAATAGTCCTCTAAGCTTTGCATTTCCTGCATCTCACAAATTTTGATAAGTGGTATTTTCATTTAGTTCAAAATATTAATTTTCATTTATCTTGATAATTCTTCTTTGATCCATGTGCTGTTTAAAAGTACGCTGTTTAATTTTCAGATATTTGGGGAAAGCTATTTTACTGTTGTTGACTTCTAATTTTATTCCACTGTGGTCTGAAAGCTCCTTTGTGTTTTTATTTTTTACGTTTGTTAATGTGTGTTTTATGGCCTAGAATGTGGTCTAAGCTGATGACTGTTCCATGAGAGTTTGAGAATAATGCGTATCCTACACATTAGATGGGTTATTCCAGTTAGATCAAGTTGACTATTAGAGCTATTCAGGCCATCTTTGTCCTTACTGATACAGATTGGGAACACTGATATAGATATGAATGGAAAATGCTCTGTTTAAGGTACATATGCTTCACATGAAGCAATATAGTGTTATTCAAAGTTCAACTTGTATTAGTTAAAATTGCATATTGTGAGCTCTAGGACAACCTAAAATTTTTAAAAATATAAACATATTGTTTTGATACCCTAGTGATGCCCTAATGGAGGAGCTAAATTGGAATTGTATAAAATAGTTCATTAAAACCAGAGAAGACAGTAAAAAGAGGTATCTGTGGTGAAGAGAAGAAACAAAGAAAAGTGGAATTAATGAATGGAAACAGATACAAATGTGATACATATTAATCCAACTATATGAATGATCATGTTGAATGTGAATGGTCTAAATATGCCAATTAGAAGAAAGAGAGTCAGTGAGGATAAAAAAACAAGATCCAATTATATGTTATCTGTAGGTAACTCATTTAAAAAACAAAGATTTAGATAGGTTGAAAGTCAAGTAATAGAGAATGATATACTATGGCAACACTAATCAAAAGAAAGTGAGAGTAGCTAACTTAATTATAATAGCAGCAGGATACATTACATATTCTTCTTAAGCTCTCATGGAACACTCACAAAATTAGAACACACACTGGGCCATAAACCATACATTAACAAATGTAAAAAACAAAAATACAAAGCATCTTTCAGACCACAATGAAATAAAATTAGAAACTAACAACAATAAGACAGCCGGAAAATCCCCAAGTATCTGGAAATTAAACAGCACACCTTAAAATGGCACATAGGTCAAGGAATTCTCAAGATAAATAAAAATTAATATTCTGAAGTAAATGAAAATGAAAATACAACTCATGAAATTTGTGGGATGCAACAAAAGCAGTGCCTGGATATGGCTATTGACAGATGACATACGCATATGTTATACAGGAAGAAATATCTAAATTCAGTAACCTGAGTTTCCATCCCTGGAAACTGTAGAAAGATAACAATTTAAGCCTAAAGCAAGCAGAATAACAGATATAATAAAAATTAAATCAGAAATCAATAAAATTGGACACAGAAAAACAAGAGAGAAAATTACGGGATCATAACCTGGTTTTACATAACCTTTTTCAAAAAAGCCAATAAAACTGATAAATGTCTAGCCAGGCTAACCAAGTAAAAAAGAGAGAAAATACAAATTACTAATATTGGAAATGAAAAAGAAGTCACTACTACTGACCCCATAAATATTAAAAGAATCATAAAAAATGCTGTGAAAACTATGTCCACAAAATATACGTCCACAAATTATATAACTTTAACGAAATGGATCAATTCTTTGAAAGACACAAACTACCAAAATTCACAAGGATGAATAATTTTTTTTTTTTTTTTTTTTTTCTGAGACAGAGTCTCGCTCTGTTGCCCAGGCTGGAGTGCAGTGGTGCAATCTCGGCTCACTGCAAGCTCCGCCTCTGGGGTTCATGCCATTCTCCTGCCTCAACCTCCCAAGTAGCTGGGACCACAGGGGCCCACCACCACGCCAGGCTATTTTTTTTTTGTATTTTTAGTAGAGACAGGGTTTCACTGTGTTAGCCAAGATGATCTAGATCTCCTGACCTCATGATCTGCCCGCCTCTGCCTCCCAAAGAGTTGGTATTACAAGCGAGAGCCACTGCGCCTGGCCACAAGGAGGAAAATTTTAATAGGCCTGTATCTATTATACATGAAGGCCTATTAAATAAATGAAAAATTCATAAGTTCCCCAAACAGAAACCACCACGCCCAGATGGCTTAACTGCTAATTCCACCAAATATTTAAGGGAGGAATTATAGGAATTTTCCACAATCTCTTCTGGAAAACAGGAGGAGAGGGCTCACCTCCTAACTCATTCTCTGTGGCTACCGTCAACCTAATACCAAAACCAGATGAAGACATTACCAAAAAGGAAAACTACAGACCAATGTCTCTCATGAGCATAGATATAAAAATTCTCAACAAACAATTAGAAAATGGGATCCAATAATGTTTAAACAATATTATACACTACAACTGCTAGGCTGAACTATGTTCGCCCAAAAAGATACTTGAAAGTCCTAAACCCTGGTCCCTGTGAAGGTGAATTTATTTGAAAACAGCCATTTTAGAGATAATCAAGTTAAGATGAGGTCATTAGGGTGGGCCCTAATCCAACATGTCTGGTGTCCTTATATGAACAGGAGAAGAGACTCAGAAACAGAAACATGCAGGGAAGATGGTCATGTGAGGATGGAGGCAGAGTCTCAAGCGATGTTTGTTCAGGACCAGAAACACCAAGGATGGCCAGCAACACTAGAAGCCAGGAGACAGAGCCCTGGAACAGGGTCTAGTATAGCATCATGTGACAAATAGCAGGCCCTGAAAGAAATCAACACATTTCACCCCAAAATATATTTCTTTGATGTATTTTTAAGTGGCCCTGCAAAGCTGTCTCTTGTGGGGGAAATTCACATTCTGTAGAGAATCTTCTTCTCTTACTAAATCTTTTCAGGTCTAGCACCTTTTAAGTAATGATCAGAAGACATTGACCATCTATTGTCTCTGAGGCCTGCTACCTGGATGCTTCATCTGCATAACAAGAACCTTGGCTTCCACAACGCCCCACTTACATTAACCCAAAGCATTTCTTTCTGTTGATTTCGACTCTTTAGGCAAAACTTAACTCTTTCAACCAATTGCCAGTCAGCAAATCTTTGAATCTACCTATGACCTGGAAGCCGCCTCACCCCACCCCTCCAGATGTCCCACCTTTCCAGACCAAAACAGTGTAAACCTCACATGTATTGATCCATGTCTGCCTGTAACTTCTTCTCTCCTAAAATTTACAAAATCAAGCTGTGACCCAACCGCCTGGGCACATGTTCTTAGGACTTCCAGAGGCTGTGTCCCAGACCATGATCTTGACCCTTGGCAAAATAACTTTCCAAATTGATTGAGACTTGTCTTAGATACTTTTTGGTTTACACTCTATGGCTCTCCACAGCTACCGTGTTACCTGTTAATTAAAATTAGTGACGGACACAGGAGTCTCGATCGATCAAGTTTTATTAAGCCAGAGCTTGAGGGTGTGTTGGGGAAAAACACAAGTCACAGACATGTCTGTGTCCAATGTTATCCAAACAGGTTTTCAGGAGGTTTAGAATTTACACATTTCTTTATGGGGGAAGGCATGTAGGATGGCAGGTGGGCAGAAGAATGGTTGACTTTACCTTGTCTTTGTTCTGTACCCAGGAAGATGAGCATCCTCAGCGTGGAACCTGGCAGACTAGTTTTAGGAGCTAGACATAGAGTGCAGACCTAAAGTTACAACGGACACGTCCTTGTTTTATAAGCAGATAGGCACCCCTGGAAGGTTGCAAGGTTTCAAGATGTCGGGAGTCTTTTGCTTTCTGTGGTGGTCTGGCTAAGGGATAATGCTTTGGCACAAGACTGTAAAGTGATGAGTATTTATTTGGGTAAAAGATGGCAGTGTTGTGTGACTGTCTCCATGTTTAACCTTCCCTCTGGCATAACAAGTTTGGAGGTCCTGAAATGTTTTATTTTCATCACATACTCTGTCTTAGAATTAGAATGACCGCTGGAGTGTGTCTTGCTCCCGGGGCGAGTAGCCGTGGCTCCCCTTCATACCTGAGGTTCAACTGCCACCAAACAACCCTTCCTGGTGGCCGAGCATCCCAAGATGAGCTGTGAACAGCTGTTACACCCTTTCCCATGGGGCAAACAGTGGTGAAGTGGCTCTACCTCTCCCTCCCGCTCCCCAACACCCCAAGGGCTGAGCTGAAACTGCACACTCCCTCCTGGGGAAAGAGCGCTTAGGCAAAACCACTTGTCTGCCTCTCTCAGCTGCGGCTGGACCCTGCCCAGAGGGGTCCCTTGGCTGGAGCTGAAGCCACACACTCCCACCTGGGGCAACGACACTTTGACAGTGGCTCCATATACCTCTCTTGGTCGTGGTGGCACCCTGCCCCGCCCCACAGGACTGGAACAGAAGCTGCACACTGCTTCCCAAGGATACACAGCTCCCAGTCACTGCTGAGCCCTGCCCCTCAACACAACACCAGGCACCCCAGGGAAACAGTGCCCTGGCTGCCCAGAGCAGTCACAACTCCCTAGTGCCTATGCTGAAGTAGTGCCCTGACTCCCAGGAAATGATGGTGCTGCCACCTAGGGTGGTCACGCACCCTGGAACCTAGGCTGCAGTCGTGCCCTGCTTCCCAGGGAAATGGTGTCTGGGTTGCACAGAGACCTTCAGGACTCAGTTAAAGTGGTACATTTCTCCCTGGGGAATCAGTGCCCTGGCCAAGATGAACAGCTGCACATCCCTCGGGGAGCTGGTGTAGTGCTCCACATCCCAGGGAAACAGCAATGACTGAACTGACACACCCGCTCTACAGGCCAAACAACTCTAGTACCCTGGTCCTAAATTCATATGGAACCACAAACGATGCCAAATAGCCAAAGCAATCCTGAGCAAAAGGAGCAAAGTTGGAGGCATCACACTATCTGACTTCAAAATATACTACAAAGCAATAGTAACCAA
>NW_022330914.1:0-6355 GCF_002776525.5 Piliocolobus tephrosceles | reverse complement strand
TTGGTTACTATTGCTTTGTAGTATATTTTGAAGTCAGATAGTGTGATGCCTCCAACTTTGCTCCTTTTGCTCAGGATTGCTTTGGCTATTTGGCATCGTTTGTGGTTCCATATGAATTTAGGACCAGGGTACTAGAGTTGTTTGGCCTGTAGAGCGGGTGTGTCAGTTCAGTCATTGCTGTTTCCCTGGGATGTGGAGCACTACACCAGCTCCCCGAGGGATGTGCAGCTGTTCATCTTGGCCAGGGCACTGATTCCCCAGGGAGAAATGTACCACTTTAACTGAGTCCTGAAGGTCTCTGTGCAACCCAGACACCATTTCCCTGGGAAGCAGGGCACGACTGCAGCCTAGGTTCCAGGGTGCGTGACCACCCTAGGTGGCAGCACCATCATTTCCTGGGAGTCAGGGCACTACTTCAGCATAGGCACTAGGGAGTTGTGACTGCTCTGGGCAGCCAGGGCACTGTTTCCCTGGGGTGCCTGGTGTTGTGTTGAGGGGCAGGGCTCAGCAGTGACTGGGAGCTGTGTATCCTTGGGAAGCAGTGTGCAGCTTCTGTTCCAGTCCTGTGGGGCGGGGCAGGGTGCCACCACGACCAAGAGAGGTATATGGAGCCACTGTCAAAGTGTCGTTGCCCCAGGTGGGAGTGTGTGGCTTCAGCTCCAGCCAAGGGACCCCTCTGGGCAGGGTCCAGCCGCAGCTGAGAGAGGCAGACAAGTGGTTTTGCCTAAGCGCTCTTTCCCCAGGAGGGAGTGTGCAGTTTCAGCTCAGCCCTTGGGGTGTTGGGGAGCGGGAGGGAGAGGTAGAGCCACTTCACCACTGTTTGCCCCATGGGAAAGGGTGTAACAGCTGTTCACAGCTCATCTTGGGATGCTCGGCCACCAGGAAGGGTTGTTTGGTGGCAGTTGAACCTCAGGTATGAAGGGGAGCCACGGCTACTCGCCCCGGGAGCAAGACACACTCCAGCGGTCATTCTAATTCTAAGACAGAGTATGTGATGAAAATAAAACATTTCAGGACCTCCAAACTTGTTATGCCAGAGGGAAGGTTAAACATGGAGACAGTCACACAACACTGCCATCTTTTACCCAAATAAATACTCATCACTTTACAGTCTTGTGCCAAAGCATTATCCCTTAGCCAGACCACCACAGAAAGCAAAAGACTCCCGACATCTTGAAACCTTGCAACCTTCCAGGGGTGCCTATCTGCTTATAAAACAAGGACGTGTCCGTTGTAACTTTAGGTCTGCACTCTATGTCTAGCTCCTAAAACTAGTCTGCCAGGTTCCACGCTGAGGATGCTCATCTTCCTGGGTACAGAACAAAGACAAGGTAAAGTCAACCATTCTTCTGCCCACCTGCCATCCTACATGCCTTCCCCCATAAAGAAATGTGTAAATTCTAAACCTCCTGAAAACCTGTTTGGATAACATTGGACACAGACATGTCTGTGACTTGTGTTTTTCCCCAACACACCCTCAAGCTCTGGCTTAATAAAACTTGATCGATCGAGACTCCTGTGTCCGTCACTAATTTTAATTAACAGGTAACACGGTAGCTGTGGAGAGCCATAGAGTGTAAACCAAAAAGTATCTAAGACAAGTCTCAATCAATTTGGAAAGTTATTTTGCCAAGGGTCAAGATCATGGTCTGGGACACAGCCTCTGGAAGTCCTAAGAACATGTGCCCAGGCGGTTGGGTCACAGCTTGATTTTGTAAATTTTAGGAGAGAAGAAGTTACAGGCAGACATGGATCAATACATGTGAGGTTTACACTGTTTTGGTCTGGAAAGGTGGGACATCTGGAGGGGTGGGGTGAGGCGGCTTCCAGGTCATAGGTAGATTCAAAGATTTGCTGACTGGCAATTGGTTGAAAGAGTTAAGTTTTGCCTAAAGAGTCGAAATCAACAGAAAGAAATGCTTTGGGTTAATGTAAGTGGGGCGTTGTGGAAGCCAAGGTTCTTGTTATGCAGATGAAGCATCCAGGTAGCAGGCCTCAGAGACAATAGATGGTCAATGTCTTCTGATCATTACTTAAAAGGTGCTAGACCTGAAAAGATTTAGTAAGAGAAGAAGATTCTCTACAGAATGTGAATTTCCCCCACAAGAGACAGCTTTGCAGGGCCACTTAAAAATACATCAAAGAAATATATTTTGGGGTGAAATGTGTTGATTTCTTTCAGGGCCTGCTATTTGTCACATGATGCTATACTAGACCCTGTTCCAGGGCTCTGTCTCCTGGCTTCTAGTGTTGCTGGCCATCCTTGGTGTTTCTGGTCCTGAACAAACATCGCTTGAGACTCTGCCTCCATCCTCACATGACCATCTTCCCTGCATGTTTCTGTTTCTGAGTCTCTTCTCCTGTTCATATAAGGACACCAGACATGTTGGATTAGGGCCCACCCTAATGACCTCATCTTAACTTGATTATCTCTAAAATGGCTGTTTTCAAATAAATTCACCTTCACAGGGACCAGGGTTTAGGACTTTCAAGTATCTTTTTGGGCGAACATAGTTCAGCCTAGCAGTTGTAGTGTATAATATTGTTTAAACATTATTGGATCCCATTTTCTAATTGTTTGTTGAGAATTTTTATATCTATGCTCATGAGAGACATTGGTCTGTAGTTTTCCTTTTTGGTAATGTCTTCATCTGGTTTTGGTATTAGGTTGACGGTAGCCACAGAGAATGAGTTAGGAGGTGAGCCCTCTCCTCCTGTTTTCCAGAAGAGATTGTGGAAAATTCCTATAATTCCTCCCTTAAATATTTGGTGGAATTAGCAGTTAAGCCATCTGGGCGTGGTGGTTTCTGTTTGGGGAACTTATGAATTTTTCATTTATTTAATAGGCCTTCATGTATAATAGATACAGGCCTATTAAAATTTTCCTCCTTGTGGCCAGGCGCAGTGGCTCTCGCTTGTAATACCAACTCTTTGGGAGGCAGAGGCGGGCAGATCATGAGGTCAGGAGATCTAGATCATCTTGGCTAACACAGTGAAACCCTGTCTCTACTAAAAATACAAAAAAAAAATAGCCTGGCGTGGTGGTGGGCCCCTGTGGTCCCAGCTACTTGGGAGGTTGAGGCAGGAGAATGGCATGAACCCCAGAGGCGGAGCTTGCAGTGAGCCGAGATTGCACCACTGCACTCCAGCCTGGGCAACAGAGCGAGACTCTGTCTCAGAAAAAAAAAAAAAAAAAAAAAATTATTCATCCTTGTGAATTTTGGTAGTTTGTGTCTTTCAAAGAATTGATCCATTTCGTTAAAGTTATATAATTTGTGGACGTATATTTTGTGGACATAGTTTTCACAGCATTTTTTATGATTCTTTTAATATTTATGGGGTCAGTAGTAGTGACTTCTTTTTCATTTCCAATATTAGTAATTTGTATTTTCTCTCTTTTTTACTTGGTTAGCCTGGCTAGACATTTATCAGTTTTATTGGCTTTTTTGAAAAAGGTTATGTAAAACCAGGTTATGATCCCGTAATTTTCTCTCTTGTTTTTCTGTGTCCAATTTTATTGATTTCTGATTTAATTTTTATTATATCTGTTATTCTGCTTGCTTTAGGCTTAAATTGTTATCTTTCTACAGTTTCCAGGGATGGAAACTCAGGTTACTGAATTTAGATATTTCTTCCTGTATAACATATGCGTATGTCATCTGTCAATAGCCATATCCAGGCACTGCTTTTGTTGCATCCCACAAATTTCATGAGTTGTATTTTCATTTTCATTTACTTCAGAATATTAATTTTTATTTATCTTGAGAATTCCTTGACCTATGTGCCATTTTAAGGTGTGCTGTTTAATTTCCAGATACTTGGGGATTTTCCGGCTGTCTTATTGTTGTTAGTTTCTAATTTTATTTCATTGTGGTCTGAAAGATGCTTTGTATTTTTGTTTTTTACATTTGTTAATGTATGGTTTATGGCCCAGTGTGTGTTCTAATTTTGTGAGTGTTCCATGAGAGCTTAAGAAGAATATGTAATGTATCCTGCTGCTATTATAATTAAGTTAGCTACTCTCACTTTCTTTTGATTAGTGTTGCCATAGTATATCATTCTCTATTACTTGACTTTCAACCTATCTAAATCTTTGTTTTTTAAATGAGTTACCTACAGATAACATATAATTGGATCTTGTTTTTTTATCCTCACTGACTCTCTTTCTTCTAATTGGCATATTTAGACCATTCACATTCAACATGATCATTCATATAGTTGGATTAATATGTATCACATTTGTATCTGTTTCCATTCATTAATTCCACTTTTCTTTGTTTCTTCTCTTCACCACAGATACCTCTTTTTACTGTCTTCTCTGGTTTTAATGAACTATTTTATACAATTCCAATTTAGCTCCTCCATTAGGGCATCACTAGGGTATCAAAACAATATGTTTATATTTTTAAAAATTTTAGGTTGTCCTAGAGCTCACAATATGCAATTTTAACTAATACAAGTTGAACTTTGAATAACACTATATTGCTTCATGTGAAGCATATGTACCTTAAACAGAGCATTTTCCATTCATATCTATATCAGTGTTCCCAATCTGTATCAGTAAGGACAAAGATGGCCTGAATAGCTCTAATAGTCAACTTGATCTAACTGGAATAACCCATCTAATGTGTAGGATACGCATTATTCTCAAACTCTCATGGAACAGTCATCAGCTTAGACCACATTCTAGGCCATAAAACACACATTAACAAACGTAAAAAATAAAAACACAAAGGAGCTTTCAGACCACAGTGGAATAAAATTAGAAGTCAACAACAGTAAAATAGCTTTCCCCAAATATCTGAAAATTAAACAGCGTACTTTTAAACAGCACATGGATCAAAGAAGAATTATCAAGATAAATGAAAATTAATATTTTGAACTAAATGAAAATACCACTTATCAAAATTTGTGAGATGCAGGAAATGCAAAGCTTAGAGGACTATTAATAGCATTAAAATGTACACATTATAAAAAAGACGTATCTAATTTCAACAACCTAAGATTCCATTTCAGGAAACCAAAAAGAGAACAATTTAAGGCTAAAACAAGCAGAATAACAAAAATAATAAAAGCTAGATCTGAATTAATGAAATATACAATGGAAAAAAGTAGAGAAAATCACTGAAACCAAAAGCTTTTTAAAGGAGATCAATAAAATTGGCACAAACTTCAAACCAAACTGCACCAAAAAAAAAAAAAAAAGAGAGAAGACACAAATTACTAGTATCAGAAATGAAGAAGGAATCATCACTACTGATTATTTGAACATTAAAAGAATAATAAGGGAATACCGTGACTACTCTGTCTGCAAATTTGATAACTAGACAAAATGAACCAATTCCTTGAAATATAGAAACTATCAAAAATCACAGAAAAAGATTATCTGAATTGCCATGTCTACATGTATGTAGTAAAGAAGTTGAATGAATAATTAATGACTTCAACAGCAACAAAAAAACGCACTACTTTCAGATAGTTTCACTGGTGAGTGTTACCAAACATTTAAGGAAGGAAAAATTAATATTAATTCTCCATAATCTCTTCCAATAAAGAGAAGTAGAGAAAACACTTTTTTATCTCCTTCTACGCTGCTAGCATTACTCTAACACCAAAGGAGACAAGGAAGACTACAAACCAGTATCTCTTATGAACACACACACAAAACTCCTCAACAAAATATCAAGTCAGATCCAACTGTATAAAAAATAAATTAAAAACTGCTACCCAGATATCCAAGGCTGTTTCAATACTTGAAAATTACTCTAATCACCGTATCAACAGGCTAAAGAAAAAAAATTAGATGATTATATCAAAGGATTCAGTAAAAGCATTTATCAAACCTACATCCATTCATGAAAAAATTCTTAGCAAACTAGGAATAGAGATGCTGTTTCTCAACTTGATAAAGTTCATCTCCAAGCAAACTTTTAGCTACAAGGAAACATCACTTAATGGTGAGAAGCTGGTCACTTTCCCACTAAGATCACAAACAAGGTAAGGATGTCCCTGTTCATCACATCCACCCAACATTGCACTGGAATTCCTAGCATATGCAACAATACAAGAAGAAGAAATGAAAGGTATATATATTAGACAGAAAGAAATGAAGAAATAAAGGAGAGTAGTTATTTTTTTACTAACAATGCTGAAACAAACAAAAGTATATGTGAAAGAAAGTAAACCTAAACACGAGCCTAGCACTTTCTCCCCAAATTAATCCAAAATGGATCACAGACCTAAGTGTAAAATGCAAAACTATAAAATGTCTAAAAGAAAACATAGGAGGAATTCTGTGTGACCCTGTGTTTGATGATGCTTTTAGATACCACTCCAAAAGCATGATTCATGAAAG
>NW_022330913.1:0-26958 GCF_002776525.5 Piliocolobus tephrosceles | reverse complement strand
CCGTGCCCAGCCAGATTATTTTTACTTCTTTTGTGACTTGCCTATTACGTCTCTGGCCAAATTTTCCCCTTAATTTGCAGTCAATTACACATATATCAGACAGCTTATTCCTTTGTCATATGTTTTAATTTTCTTTTTTTTTCTTTATTTTCTTTATTTTTTTGAGATGGAGTCTCACTCTGTCACCCAGGCTGGAGTGCAGTGGCATGATGTCGGTTCACTGTAACCTCCATCTCCCGGGTTCAAGCTATTCTTCTGCCTCAGGCTCCCAAGTAATTGGGATTACAAGCATGCACCACCACTACCCCGGCTAATTTTTGTATTTTTAGTAGAGACAGGGTTTCACCATATTGGCCAGGCTAGTCTCAAACTCCTGACCTCAGGTGATCTGCCCACCTCAGCCTCCCAAAGCCCTGGGATTATAGGCATGAGCCACTGTGCCCGGCTTAGTTTTGATTTTCATTTTCCTGATGATTAGTGATGTTGAGCATTTTCTTTCATGTACTGTTTGGCCATTTATATGTCTTCTTTCTAAACTTTTTTTATTTGTTTAAATTTATGGCACAGTATGTCTTCATCTAAGAAATGTCTGTTCAGGTCTTTTTCCCATTTTTTAATTGTGTTATCCATTTTCTTGCTATTGAGTTCTTGTTCATTTTCTTATTATTAACTTTTCAGAGTTCTTTGTATATTTTTGTTAATAGTGCTTTATTAAATATGCATTTTGCAAATATTTTCTCCCAATCTATGGCTTGTTTTCTCATTCTCTTGACAGTGTTCCACAGAGCAGAAGTTTTCGTTTTAATTAAGTCCAGCTTATCAATGATTTATTTCATGGACCATCACTTTGGTGTTTTTTTTTTTAATTTATTATTGCTAAAGCAATGCCGATTTTTATTTTCTTTCTTTAAAATTATACTTTAAGTTCTAGGGTACATGTGCACAATGTGCAAGTTTCTTACATATGTATACATGTGCCTTGTTGGTGTGCTGCACCCATTAACTCGTCATTTACATTAGGTATATCTCCTAATGCTATCCCTCCTTCCCCACTCCCCACAATAGGACCCGGTGTGTGATGTTCCCCTTCCTGTGTCCAAGTGATCTCATTGATCAATTCCCATCTATGAGTGAGAACATGTGGTGTTTGGTTTTCTGTTCTTGCAATAGTTTGCTGAGAATGATGGTTTCCAGCTGCATCCATGTCCCTACAAAGGACACGAACTCATCCTTTTTTATGGCTGCATAGTATTCCATGGCGTATATGTGCCACATTTTCTTAATCCAGTCTGTCACTGATGGACATTTGGGTTGATTCCAAGTCTTTGCTATTGTGAATAGTGCCACAGTAAACATACGTGTGCATGTGTCTTTATAGCAGCATGATTTATAATCCTTTGGGTATATACCCAGCAATGGGATGGCTGGGTCAAATGGTATTTCTAGTTCTAGATCCTTGAGGAATCGCCACACTGTTTTCCACAATGATTGAACTAGTTTACAGTCCCACCAACAGTGTAAAAGTGCTCCTATTTCTCCACATCTTCTCCAGCACCTGTTGTTTCCTGATTTTTTAATGATTGCCATTCTAACTGGTGTGAGATGGTATCTCATTGTGGTTTTGATTTGCATTTCTCTGATGGCCAGTGATGAGCATTTTTTCATGTGTCTGTTGGCTGAATGAATGTCTTCTTTTAAGAAGTGTCTGTTCATATCCTTTGCCCACTTTTTGATGGGGTTATTTGTTTTTTTTCTCATAAACTTGTTAGAGTTCTTTGTAGGTTCTGGATATTAGCCCTTTGTCAGATGAGTAGATTGCAAAAATTATCTCCCATTCTGTAGGTTGCCTGTTCACTCTGATGGTAGTTTCTTTTGCTGTGCAGAAGCTCTTTAGTTTAATTAGATCCCATTTGTCAATTTTGGCTTTTGTTGCCATTGCTTTTGGTGTTTTAGACATGAAGTCCTTGCCCATGCCTATGTCCTGAATGGTATTACCTAGGTTTTCTTCTAGGGATTTTATGGTTTTAGATCCAACATTTAAGTCTCTAATCCATCTTGAATTAATTTTCATGTAAGGAGTAAGGAAAGGATCCAGTTTCAGCTTTCTACTTATGGCTAGCCAATTTTCCCAGCACCATTTATTAAATAGGGAATCCTTTCCCCATTTCTTGTTTTTGTCAGATTTGTCAGAGGTCAGATGGCTGTAGATGTGTGGTATTATTTCTGAGGGCTCTGTTCTGTTCCATTGGTCTATATCTCTGTTTTGGTACCAGTACCATGCCGTTTTGGTTACTGTAGCCTTGTAGTATAGTTTGAAGTCAGGTAGCATGATGCCTCCAGCTTTGTTCTTTTGGCTTAGGATTGTCTTGGCAATGTGGGGTCTTTTTTGGTTCCATATGAACTTTAAAGCAGTTTTTTCCAGTTCTGTGAAGAAAGTCATTGGTAGCTTAATGGGGATGGCATTGAATCTATAAATTACTTTTGGCAGTATGGCCATTTTCACAGTATTGATTCTTCCTATCCATGAGCATGGTATGTTCTTCCATTTGTTTGTGTCCTCTTTTATTTCACTGAGCAGTGATTTGTAGTTCTCCTTGAAGAGGTCCTTTACATCCCTTGTAAGTTGGATTCCTAGGTATCTCTTTGAAGCTATTGTGAATGGGAGTTCATTCATGATTTGGCTCTGTCTGTTACTGGTGTGTAAGAATGCTTGTGATTTTTGCACATTGATTTTGTATCCTGAGACTTTGCTGAAGTTGCTTATCAGCTTAAGGGGATTTGGGGCTGAGATGATGGGGTTTTCTAAATATACAATCATGTCATCTGCAAACAGGGACAAATTGACTTCTTCTTTTCCTAACTGAATACCCTTTATTTCTTTCTCTTGCCTGATTGCCCTAGCCAGAACTTCCAACACTATGTTGAATAGGAGTGGTGAGAGAGGGCATCCCTGTCTTGTGCTAGTTTTCAAAGGAAATGCTTCCAGTTTTTGCCCATTCAGTATGATATTGGCTGTGGGTTTGTCATAAATAGCCTTATTATTTTGAGATACATTCCATCAATACCGAATTTATTGAGAGTTTTTAGTATGAAGGGCTGTTGAATTTTGTCAAAGGCCTTTTCTGCATCTATTGAGATAATCATGTGGTTTTTATCTTTGGTTCTGTTTATATGCTGGATTATGTTTATTGATTTGCATATGTTGAACCAGCCTTGCATCCCAGGGATGAAGTCCACTTGATCATGATGGATAAGCTTTTTGATGTGCTGCTGGATTCGGTTTGCCAGTATTTTATTGAGGATTTTTGCATCAATGTTCATCAGGGATATTGGTCTAAAATTCTCTTTTTTTGTTGTGTTTCTGCCAGGCTTTGGTATCAGGATGATGTTGGCCTCATAAAATGAGTTAGGGAGGATTCCCTCTTTTTCTATTGATTGGAATAGTTTCAGAAGGAATGGTATCAGTTCCTCCTTGTACCTCTGGTAGAATTCAGCTGTGAGTCTGTCTGGTCCTGGACTTTTTTTGGTTGGTAGGCTATTAATTATTGCCTCAATTTCAGAGCCTGTTATTGGTCTATTCAGGGATTCAATTCCTTCCTGGTTTAGTCTTGGGAGAGTGTAAGTGTCCAGGAAATTATCCATTTCTTCTAGATTTTCTGGTTTATTTGCATAGAGGTGTTTATAGTATTCTCTGATGGTAGTTTGTATTTCTGTGGGGTCAGTGGTGATATCCCCTTTATCATTTTTTATTGCATCTATTTGATTCTTCTCTCTTTTCTTCTTTATTGGTCTTACTAGCAGTCTATCAATTTTGTTGATCTTTTCAGAAAAACAGCTCCTGGATTCATTGATTTTGGGGAGGGTTTTTTGTGTCTCTATCTCCTTCAGTTCTGCTCTGATCTTAGTTATTTCTTGCCTTCTGCTAGCTTTTGAATGTGTTTGCTCTTGCTTCTCTAGTTCTTTTAATTGTGATGTTAGGATGTCAATTTTAGATCTTTCCTGCTTTCTCTTGTGGGTATTTAGTGCTATAAATTTCCCTCTACACACTGCTTTAAGTGTGTCCCAGAGATTCTGGTATGTTGTATCTTTGCTGTCATTGGTTTCAAAGAACATCTTTATTTCTGCCTTCATTTTGTTATGTACCCAGTAGTCATTCAGGAGCAGGTTGTTCAGTTTCCATGTAGTTGAGTGATTTTGATTGAGTTTCTTAGTCCTGAGTTCTAGTTTGATTGCACTGTGGTCTGAGAGACAATTTGTTATAATTTCTGTTCTTTTACGTTTGCTGAGGAGTGCTTTACTTCCAACTATGTGGTCAATTTTGGAATAAGTGCAATGTGGTGCTGAGAAGAATGTATATTCTGTTGATTTGGGGTGGAGAGTTCTGTAGAAGTCTATTAGGTCTGCTTGGTGCAGAGTTGAGTTCAATTCCTGGATATCCTTATTAACTTTCTGTCTCGTTGATCTGTCTAATGTTGACAGTGGGGTGTTAAATCTCCCATTATTATTGTATGGGAGTCTAAGTCTCTTTGCAAGTCTCTAAGGACTTGCTTTATGAATCTGGGTGCTCCTGTATTGGGTGCATGTATATTTAGGATAGTTAGCTCTTCCTGTTGAATTGATCCCTTTACCATTATGTAATGGCCTTCTTTGTCTCTTTTGATCTTTGATGGTTTAAAGTCTGTTTTATCAGAGATTAGGATTGCAACCCCTGCTTTTTTGTTTTCCATTTGCTTGGTAGATCTTCCTCCATCCCTTTATTTTGAGCCTATGTGAGTCTCTGCATGTGAGATGAGTCTCCTGAATACAGCAGACTGATGGGTCTTGACTCTTTATCCAGTTTGCCAGTCTGTGTCTTTTAATTGGACCATTTAGTCCATTTACATTTAAGGTTAATATTGTTATGTGTGAACTTGATCCTGTCATTATGATATTAGCTGGTTATTTTGCTCGTTAGTTGATGCAGTTTCTTCCTAGCATCGATGAACTTTACATTTTGGCATGTTTTTGCAATGGCTAGTACCGGTTGTTCCTTTCCGTGTTTAGTGCTTCCTTCAGGATCTCTTGTAGGGCAGGCCTGGTGGTGACAAAATCTCTAAGCATTTGCTTGTCTGTAAAAGATTTTATTTCTCCTTCACTTATGCAACTTAGTTTGGCTGGATATGAAATTCTGGTTTGAAAATTCTTTTCTTTAAGAATGTTGAATATTGGTCCCCACTCTCTTCTGGCTTGTACAGTTTCTGCTGAGAGATCTAATGTTAGTCTGATGGGCTTCCCTTTGTGGGTAACCCGACCTTTCTCTCCGGTTGCCCTTAACATTTTTTCCTTCATTTCAACTTTGGTGAATCTGACAATTATGTGTCTTGGAGTTGCTCTTCTCGAGGAGTATCTTTGTGGAGTTCTCTGTATTTCCTGAATTTGAATGTTGGCCTGCCTTACTAGGCTGGGGAAGTTCTCCTGGATGATATCCTGCTGAGTGCTTTAAAACTTGGTTCCATTTTCCCCATCACTTTCAGGCACACCAATCAGACGTAGATTTGGTCTTTTCACATAGTACCATATTTCTTGGAGGCTTTTTCATTTCTTTTTACTCTTTTTCCTCTACACTTTTCTTCTTGTTTCATTTCATTCATTTGATCTTCAATCACTGATACTCTTTCTTCCAGTTGATCGAGTCGGTTACTGAAGCTTGTGCATTTGTCACGTAGTTCTCGTGTCATGGTTTTCATCTCTATCAGTTCTTTTAAGGTCTTCTTTGCATTGATTATTCTAGTTATCCATTCATCCATTCTTTTTTCAAAGTTTTTAATTTCTTTGCACTAGTTACATAGTTCCTCCTTTAGCTCTGAGAAGTTTGATTGACTGAAGCCTTCTCTCAACTCGTCAAAGTCATTTTCCATCCAGCTTTGTTCCATTGCTGGTGATGAGCTGTGTTCCTTTGGAGGGGGAGATGCGCTCTGATTTTTTGAATTTCCAGCTTTTCTGCACTGCTTTTTCCCTATCTTTGTGGTTTTATCTGCCTTTGGTCTTTGATGATGGTGATGAGCTGATGGGGTTTTGGTGTGGATGTCCTTTCTGTTTGTTAGTTTTCCTTCTAACAGCCAGGACCCTCAGCTGCAGGTCTGTTGGAGTTTCCTTGAGGTCCACTCCAGACGCTGTTTGCCTGGGTATCAGCAGCAGGGGCTGCAGAAGATAGAATATTGCTGAAAAGCAAGTGTTGCTCTCTGATTCTTGCTCTGGAAGCTTCATCTCAGGGTGTACCCAACTGTGTGAGGTGTGAGGTGTCGGTCTACACCTAGTGGGGGATGTCTCCCAGTTAGGCTACTCAGGGGTCAGGGACCCACTTGAGCAGGCAGTCTGTCCGTTCTCAGATCTCAACCACCGTGCTGGGAGAACCACTGCTCTCTTCAAAGCTGTCAGACAGAGACTTTTACATCTGCAGAGGTTTCTGCTGCTTTTTGTTTAGCTATGCCCTGTCCCCAGAGGTGGAGTCTACAGAGGCAGGCAGGCCTCCTGGAGCTGCGGTGGGCTCCACCCAATTTGGGCTTCCCAGCTTCTTTGTTTATCTACTTAAGCCTCAGCAATGGTGGGCACCCCTCCCCCAGGCTCACTGCTGCCTTGCAGTTAGATCTCAGACTGCTGTGCTAGCAATGAGGGAGGCTCTGTGGGCATAGAACCCTCTGGGCCAGGTGTGGGATATAATCTCCTAGTGTGCCATTTGCTAAGACCCTTGGTAAAGTACAGTATTAGGGTGGGAGTGACCCGATTTTCCAGGTGTTGTGTGTCTCAGTTTCCGTTGGCTAGGAAAAGGAATTCCCTTCCCCCTTGCACTTCCCAGGTGAGGCGATGCCTTTCCCTGCTTCATCTCTTGCTGGTTGGGCTGTACCCACTGACCAGCATGGACTGTCCAACATGCCCCAGTGAGATGAACCCAGTACCTCAGTAGAAAATGCACAAATCACCCATCTTCTGTGTCGCTCACGCTGGGAGCTGGAGGCTGGAGCTGTTCCTATTTGGCCATCTTGGGCACCCCCCATGTTTTAATTTTCTAACTTTGTAATTTGTCTTCCTGTTTTGATAATATTTTATTTTGCCTTATAAAATTATGTTTAATATCTTTTAAAGTCAAACACAGTTTCTTTTTCAAAATTTCTAATCTTGGGCATTGTGCAGAAAATCATTAGCCCAGCAGACTTGTGCCTGCTATTCTTTAAACATCTGCTGTGAGGTGGATCCTCAGATGGCATCTAGGAACTTGGCACTGGAACTGTTCCCTGGATGACGATGAGGGTTCACTGTGTCCAGACTGTACAAATACTGTAGCCCTCAATGCACTTTCCTTCTGAGTCTGGAGTTTGGTGTGTTCCAGGCAGGGCATGGCCAGCTTCCGGTCAACACCGCAGGCACTGAGTCTCTACTGAGCTCCCCGATGGGCAGCCCTGCAGACGGACAACCACGCAGCATTGCTGGGAATGAAACACATCCTGTGTTGCTCCATGGGGAGAGAGGCCTTGGAAGCACGAGCCTGGTTTCCTTCACACCACACCCCATGCCTTTTCTACCCCATGCCTTTTCCATTCACAGATGTGGTTTCAGAGCCTTTTGCCATAACCAGTCTCAGCCATGGCACCACTGTATGCTAGATCCTGTGCATCCTTCTAGAAAGTCTCTGAACCAGGGATGACCTTGAGGGCTTCGTGATACAAGAACACACTTTGAAGCTCCTTTCCCATTCATTTCACTTATCTCTAATAGTGATTTCATTTATGTAATCAAATAATTAACCTATCTGACATGATATGACCAAGTAGAGTTTACTCTGGGAATGAAGAGGTCGCTTCATATCAGGAAATCTATTAATAAAATCCGTCATATCCATAGAGCTAAGAAAAAATGGTCATCACCACAGATGCAGAAAAGCTAGGAACAGAGCAAAACGGCACGCTGGCATCACCACTATTCAATGGCGTTTTGGAATTACTAGCTAATTTCTTTACACAAGAGAAAGTGATGAGAGGGACAAAAATAGAGAAGGAAATGTAAAAAGTATCTCTTTTGCAGATGATAGAATTATATATCTGGAAATCCCAAAAGAATCAATCATGGGAAAACCACAAACAGACTGAATTTGAATTTGAAGGGTCAGTATGAAGATATGATAGATTTCATTTTTCTTTAAAAAAATACACATTTCCTAGTTCTGTCTATCGAAAACGCCTAGAAACAACAACCAGCTCATTAACAGTGACACATTCTTAGACCCGAGATTGTATTGTCTAAATAGAACTTCTCTCTAACGCTGGGAGAAACTGCCAGTTCCAGAGCGGGGATGAGAATTTCACAAGATTCTCATGAAAATCTTTTCAACAAAAACATGATCACCCTTCAAGGGTTTTGCCAAGAGGACCCAGAACCATTGTCAGACTTTAAGGGTTGCTTCAAAAGGACCTAGGGTCTGACTTAGAGGCTCCCACTGGCCTCGGATGGGACCATTTGAGCATCATAACAAATGTGATGATGGGAACACCTGTGATATGGTTTGGCCCCGTATCCCCACCCAGATCTCATTTTGTAGCTTCCATGATTCCCACGTGTCATGGGAGGCACCCAGTGGGAGATGATTAAATCATGGGGCTGGGTCTTTCCTGTGCTGTTCTCGTGATAGTGAACGGATCTCATGATATCTAATGGTTTTAAAAAATGGGAGTTGCTGGCCAGGCACAGTGGCTCACGCCTGTAATCCCAGCACTTTGGGAGGCTGAGGCGGGCAGATCACAAAGTCAGGAGATCGAGACCATGGTGAAACCCCGTTTCTACTAAAAATACAAAAAAAAAAAAAATTAGCCAGGTGTGGTGGTGGGCGCCTATAGTCCCAGCTACTCAGGAGGCTGAGGCAGGAGAATGGCGTGAATCCGGGAGGCGGAGCTTGCAGTGAGCCAAGATCGATCGCACCACTGCACTCCAGCCTGGGGGACAGAGCGAGACTCTGCCTCAAAAAAAAAAAAAAATGGGAGTTGCCCTACACAACCTCTCTTTTTGCCGGCTGCCATCCATGTAAGATGTGACTAGCTCCTCCTCGCCTTCCGCCGTGAATGTGAGGCCTTCCCCAGCCACATGGAGCTGTAAGTTCAATAAACCTCTTTCTTTTGTAAATTGGTCAGTCTCAAGTATGTCTTTATCAGCAACATGAAAACAAACTAATACAACATGTAATGTGATTACATCTATTGGTTTATAATGACAATTTAAAAATAGAAAGAAAAAAAACAGTTCACTGGTAACCATCAGAGGATACAACTCATTTTGGAAACAAGTAAATCAGGAAAAAGAAACAAGCATTATCCTATCTTCCTTTAGAAACTGCACCTAAGCACGGCCGGGTAGCTGAAGAGCAGACGTTTGTCTTTGCAGAAGTATTTTTCCTATAAAGGAAGAGAGAAGGTCATCCTAAAACCCCATGGCTGTATAATCCCCAACACATGAGCAAATGAATGAATGAATGCGGCAGTGGCCTCACCAAAGACACAGCACAAGCCCACCTGAGGGATGGTTTACAAAAGCCTGGCGCTGAAGCTGATCACGTGTCCAGAGCCGGCTGTAAGAAATACCGGGAGACAGGCTATGCCAACAGACACTGCCGGACGCCTGCATCAAAACCCGGAGGTGGGAGACTTCACTCACAAACGACCTCTGCTCTTCAGCAGATAAATCACCAGATGAGAGGGTGAGGGAAATAGATTAAAAGAAATTTAAGAGACTTCATGTGGAGCCTAAATTTTTAAAAAGTTAACAACATTAGGTGAGTGCCTTTGGTGCGTAAAGAGCTTGGAAGTCACGAAGCTCATCCTTACGGCAAGAAAAGCTGATGAACCTGAAAATCCATTTTCTTTCGCTGATCCGAGCTTTGAGCTCACAGGGCATCCTGCCACCCCAAACTCTGAAGAGACAGCACAGAGTCTCAGCGGAGACTGGCACCCTGGAGCAGAAGCTGCTGGATCTGCTGCTGGCAGGAGGCCCTCAATGGCAGTTCTGGTGAATTGCTGGAGGCTGTGTGTGGACCAGCTGGAGAGAGAGAGGGTCCTGCGCCCCAGACTGGGGGACGCTCATGTGCTCGTGGGCTTTACTACTGTGAACCCCACCGAGTTCTCAGAGAGAAGAGCAACGAAAAATCCCCTCATGTTCCCATCAAGGGGAGGGGCAGAGTAATCATCTCGAAACATGCCCAGAACTTCCTCCACAGCTAAGGACTCTGGGGTGGAGGTGAGAAGGAAAAAACAAGAAAGAGATTGGAGCTTCCCCAGCTTGACAAAGAACATCTACAAAACCCTGAAGCTGACATCACACTTAATGCCCCAAACTGGCCAGTCCCCCGCTCAGATTGAGGGAGGACGACGGTGTTGCCTCTCAGCAATCCTTTCCGCATCCTACTGGAAATTCTAAGTGCAACCAGACAAGGAAAAGGAATAAGAGGTATACAGGCTGGGAAGGAAGAAATGGAAGTACCTTTCTTTGCAGACAATAGAATTTGCTGTGTAAAAAATGCCAAAGAATTGACAAAAAAAGAAAAAACAAAAACAAAAACAAAAAACTCCTGGAACTAGGAAGTGAGTACAGCAAGTCACAAGATACAAATTAATACACAAAAGTTAAATAATTTGTAATTATTGTGTATTGTTTTCCTATAAACCAGCAACAAATAATTGAAATGTTAAATAAAAATGCCATTTACAATGGCATTAAAAAAGAAACAGAAATAAGTAGGTATAAATCAAACAAAATATGCAGAGGATCTGTATGTAGATAACTACAACATTTCTGCAAAGAATCAAAGCACATCTAAATGAATGGAGAGACACTCTGTGCTTATGGATGGGAAGATTCAACGTTGTTAAGGTGTCAATTTTTCCTAGTTGGTGCTAAAGAATTCAATTCATTCCCAATCAAAATCCCAGCAAGCTAATCAGATATTGACAAACTGATTCTAAAGTTTATACGGAGAGGGGAAAGACGTAGAATAGCCTACATATGAGAAATAAAATAACGTTTTAAGGCCCCCAACTGACTGAACAAACCCCTTTCTTGGCCAGGGGACCCAAGAGAAACCTTGAAAGCTGACTTCCCGGCCACGATGGGACAGGAGGCCAGACACACCTTGTTATACCCCCTTCCTCACCAACTGCCACTGGACGTTCTTTCCTAATTGGTGAACAGAAACCAGCCGTTTTGAAAGACTTGCCAGACCCCGATCTCTTTTTCTGGTTTCAGTACCACAACCAACTAGCATCTCTTCCCAGTAAGAGACCGTGGACCATGGACTGCTCTGGTCACGTGTCCCCTGTGTCGCCCCTTGCATATAGGGCCTACTTTTCTTTTTTTTTTTGAGATGGAGTATCGCTCCTGTTGCCCAGGCTGGAGTGCAACGGCACAATCTCGGCTCACTGCAACCTCTGCCTCCTGGGTTCAAGCGATTCTCCTGCCTCAGCCTCCCAAGTAGCTGGGATTACAGGCATGGGCCACCACACTTGGCTAATTTTTGTATTTTTAGTAGAGATGGGGTTTCATCATGTTGGCCAGGATGGTCTTGAACTCCTGACCTCAGGTGATCCACCCACCTCGGCCTCCCAAAGTGCTGGGATTATAGGCGTAAGCCACGGCGCCTGGCTGGGGCCTACTATTAATGCACTGAAATGGAAGTCTCTGGCCCAAAGGGAACATGCATGTAACAGGCATGTGTGCTTACTATGTGTGTGTGTGTGTGTGTGTGTGTGCTCCCCGCTTCATGAATATTCATAGCTTCTCCTAAAATCTGTTCAATATGTGTACAAAGACAACCTGTTCAGCATAGATTCCTCTCCCCCTTCCCACTATTGAAGCACCTTTTTCCAGTTTCTGCCAGAGGCTATGCTTCCCAGCCTGCGATGGCCAGGCTGCAGGCTACAATCCTTTGTAAGAAATGAAGCTCTCCTCTCAAATTAAGAACCCTGTGATCCGTCAGCTGGCACACAATACTGAGGAACAAAGTTGGAGGCCTCACATGACCTGACTTCCCGACTTCCTATAAGGCTTCCATAGTCAGGACAATACGCGATTCATAAGACTGGTCATATCAGTGCACGAAACAGAGTAATAGAGAGTCCAGCGGAGACCCACGTGAATAGCGCCAACTGGTCCGAAGGAGCAAAGGCAAGTGAGTGGAGATGGGGAGTCTTTCCAGCAGAAGGTGCTTTAATAAATGGATGCCCACAGGCAGAAGCAGGCACACACAAAGAACCAGAAAGATGTGGTCACCGACCTCCTGCCTTCCACAGAGAATCCCAGACCTAAACGTAAAATGCAAAACTACAAAACCATGGGAAGAAAACATTGGAAAAAATCTGGGTGATCTTCAGTCAGGCTCTGAATTATTTAGATAAAACACAAAAAGCATGATCCATAAAAGAGGAAATCAGTAAGATGGACTGTATAAAATGTAAAATGCTTTGCTCTGCGAACGGAATGTAAGGAAAGCCACAGACATGGAGGAAAATCTTTGCAAAATACACACTGGACAAAGGACTGGCATCCAAATATAGGAAGAATGCTTAAAATTCAGCAATAAGAAAACAAAGAGCTCAGTTAAAAGGAGGGAAAAAATCTAAACAGACCTCATCAAAGAAAATACACAGATAGCAGAAAGCACAGGAAAGACGCTCCGCACCACGTGTTATGAGGGAGCTGCAGACTGAAGCCGTGGTGAGAAGCCTCTACACACCCACAGGAATGTGGGGCACCCACGTGACTGACGACATTGAGGCCTGGGAGCAGCAGGAGCCCCGTGCCTGTGTCCAGCAGGAGCACCCGATGGCAGAGGAAGATTAGTTTGGGGAGTGATGAAAGGGCTGGATGGTGTGGTCAGTTTTGGACTAGTTGCATTTAAGTGCTTCTGAGGCATCCAAGAGGAGATACGGGGTAGGCATTGCCTTACAAGGTCCTGAGCTCAGGGCAGTGACCAGGGCTAGAGCTGGCTTTAGGGGTAAAGGGTGGAGGGGTGATCTAAGGACTGGGAGGCCAAGGTGGGCAGATCTTGAGGTCAGGAGATCGAGACCATCCTGGATAACACTGTGAAACCCTGTCTCTACTAAAGTACAAAAAATTAGCCGGGTTTGGTGGCAGGCACCTGTAGTCCCAGCTACTCGGGAGGCCGAGGCAGGAGACTGGTGTGAATCCGGGAGGCGGAGCTTGAAGCGAGCAGAGATTGCGCCACTGCACTGCAACCTGGGTGACAGAGTGAAACTCGTCTCAGAAAAAAAAAAGGACTAGGGACTCATTGACTTGGCCAAAAGCTGCTGGTGGATGCGTGGAGGTGCTGCCTGTCAGCTGTGCTCTGGGCTCTAGGGACATGGGAGTCCAAAGGGCTCTCACCTTCTCAGTGAGAGGTTCTGGTGGGCTGACCACGGTGGGATCCAAATTTTAGCAGGTGGACCCTGAGGGGTTGTGAGGAAATGGACTCTGTGAGTGGGAACTTCTCTTTCAGAGGAATTTGCAAGACTGGCCTGAGCCAGCACACGGTTCTTCCACAGGGCTTGGCAGCCAGCAGGGCCTCAGGAGGAGGCAAGCAGCTGATCAAATCCAACCTTCTCCAGAGGAAGAAGGGGAAGGGCAGGTCTAGGGAGGTCAGAGTGTGGGTGAGACCCGTGGCCATGGGTGGGCTCCACATCCCAGCATGCAAGGCCTCCTGGTGATGGTTCTCCAGAGTCCTGCTGTGGGAGCTGTGCTCACAGAGACACTATCCCCGACCTCCCAGGGGCAAGGACATAACCCAGCCTCAGCTGCAGACAGTAGAGGCTCTGCACAACCGCAGAAGCTGAGCAATCAGTCTCATCCGTGGCAATTCCTGGAACTCCAACCTCAACTGTAACATGAGCTGTGCAGACCTTCAGTAACCCCAGATGAGGAGTGGGGCAGAGCCTGATAGCTCAGGACCCAGCTGGGACGCTCAGTAAACAAGAACTCCAGAAGATACGCCAACCGGGAGAAGGTGAAGTGCGGAGACAGAAGGCACTGTAGGCCACCCAGAAGGAGGAGGAGTGGAGACAAGAGACACTGACCAGGCCTTCAAGATGAGGGATGAGCGGAGAGGACATAAGGACACAGGAACACCCACCTGGCACTGTGAGGGTGAAGAGGGAGTGTCATAGGGTGTGCATTTGAGTGCAGGTGTGTAACAGAGGCCCTGGACAAGGAGTGAAGAGTCTCAAGAGGTGGTTAAAGTGACAGAACACCAAGTAAACCATAATGAGCCATGAAGAACCGTAAATAATGTGGACCCCAGCCCTAATGCTTACCATAACCAAAACCTCATGTGGACCCAAACCTTAACCCAAACCCTAACCGAACCTCTAACCCTAACCCTAATTCAACCCAACCCTAACCTGAACCCGAACCCAAACCCTAACCAAAACCCTAACCCTAACTCAAACCAACCTTAACCCTAACCCAAACCCTAACCCTAACCGTAACACTAACTCCAACTACAACCATAAACCTATCCCGAACCCTAAACCTAATGAATGATGCCTCATGTGGGCCCTAACCCTAATCCTAACCATGCATCATATGGACCCGAACCCTAAACCTGACTCCAACCCTAACCCTAAGCCTAACCCTGACTCTAACCCTAACCAAAACCCTAACACTAACCCTAACTCCAACTCCAACCCTAACCCTAACTATAAGCCTCATGTTGACCAGAACCTGGCTCAAACCCTAACCTGAACTCTAAGCCTAACCCTAAGCCTTGTGTTGACCACAGCCTGGCTCTAACCCTAACCCTGACTCTAGTCCTCACCCTAATTCTACCTCTAGCCCTAATCCTAACCCTAACTGAAATCCTAACCCTAATCCAAATGTACCCTCTGATCCAAACAACTCTTTAGCCAATGCCAGATCTCACCTTAAGCCTCAGCCTCACCATCACCATTCCAGTTCTCCTCCCATCAGACTTCCCAGGGACTTGAGCCAACCCCTGGCCCCCAGGCCCTGGTTTCCCTGCCTGTGCAGCATGGGTTTGGGGCTGAGGGTACAAAGACTGGCACGCACATGAGCCGATGGAACAAGCCTGCCCCTGGTCCTGAGGAGGCCTCTGCTCTGCCAGTTCTCCCCTTGCCCATGTGGAAGGGGGCTCATAACCAAGCGTGGGCACTTCCTGGCCAGTGTCCATGTCTGTGTGAGTTCCTGCAGGGAGGGACCAGGTAGGCGTGGTTGACATGGCACCGCTATGCTCCTGGCTCGGGCTTATGTGGGCTGACAGTCCTATCCCTCCACTCAGAGGCCCCTCCAATGATGTAGCTTATCAGAATGTGTGCATATGTGTGTGTATGTGCACGTGCATATGTGTATGTTGTATGTGTATATATGTGTGCATATATATGTATATGTGTGTATGTGTATGTCTATGTATATGTAGTATCTCTAGGTGTCTGTGTATAGACATATGTATGTGTATATATGTATATATGTGTGCATATATGTGCATATTTGTGTGCTTGTGTGTATGTATATGTAGTATCTATAGATGTGTATGTGTATAGATGTGTATGTGTACATATGTATACATGTGTGCATATATGTATATGTGTGTGCTTGTGTGTATGTTTATGTGTATTTGTATGTGTATGTGTGTTTATATGCATGTGTGCATGTGTGTATGCAGTGCTTGTGCGATGTGCCTGTTTTTGTGTGTGTGCATGTGCATTGTATATGTGCATGTGTGTATGTTTACGTGTGTCTGTGTGTATATGTATATGCATGTGCTGGGGTGTGTGTGTACACATACACGTGGACAGGCGAGGGAGAAGCTGTGTTGCAGCACCACACCCGGCCCTGCGAGCCCAGTGCAGTCTCCCCAGGGCTCACGAGGCCCCAGCACGCTGCCTTCCTGCTCAGATGGTGCCCAAGAGCCCCTTGCCAAGTCCTCTCTAAGGCTCACGTGGGCCCGTGAGTCCCTTCTCTGTCTGTTTCCTCTGTCCATGATGCTTAGGGATCATTCATGTCAGGGCCGGTGAGGAAACCCCGTCTTCACCTCACTGCCGTGGAGTTAAAGGAGCCGCAACACACTCCCTCGCGTTCTATGGACCACCTTTGGTGTTGACCTTTTATTTAGGAAATGTTCAAACAGACTGAAGTAAGCAGAAGTATAATGACCCCTTGTGCCCATCATCCCACCTGTGGCAAGAGCCAAGTCACAACTGATGTTGCTTCACCACACTCCATCTATGGGCTCAAAATGATTTGAGATAAGTGCCTGACATCATATCCTTCTGTCTACAAAGAATGCCACGTGAATAAAAGATAGGGACTTTTTAAAAACACATGACCACGATAACCATTATCATGTCTAGCTACAAAATGAACCCTTCCTTAATTGCAACAAACAGGAGTTAATTTTTACATTTTCCCTCCTTCTTCTACAGTTTTTTAGAGAACAATAAGGTAGACTTTATTCGACGGAGGCCACCACAATGGAGTTTTGCAGCAGGGAAGGGAGATGAGGCTCAATTCCCACCTTATACATTTTTTAAAATAGCTTATTTGGTTGAATTGGATCTGAGGAGTCTGGCTCCAGGCCAAAATCCCATGTGATCATTTAGGCCCAACCGCAGACGTTGCCAGCCAGCCCCACAGGAGAAGCAGCCCTCCTGCCGCAAACAGCACTTTCTGCTCTTAGCCTCCTCCATGGTTCCCCAGGCCAGATCCTTTGGTTTGAGCCTCTGTTTCACCTCCTTGGCAGTGAGATCATCTCCCCATCTGCCTGATGTCATCCGGGGAGCAAAAATGGGACACGGAGGAGTCGGCCCCGTTTTCCTTCCGTTTGCCTCTTGCCTGCACTATTGCAGTCGTGCATATAGGCCTTAGGGTGACCTTCCGTTGCTCGTGGTCCCAACCTCGACAGCAGTGGCTCCACAGGATGCACACGAGGTCCACGCAGTCGCCTGGCTGACATACCTGTTGACTCTTAGTTGGCAGCTTCCTCCTCCGTCTCTCCATTCCCCTCCTGGGTCTCTTGCCCTGTGCAGCTTCCTGCAGACTGGACAACTTTGCAGCCTGCATGGCTGGAGTTCGCGTGCCTGCCAATCTCCTGTCGGCTGCTAGTCAGCTCCGGATACTTCACCAGATTCAGGTGAGAGTTCTGGTTTTTCGGCAAGCCCACTTCAGCAGCGGGGCATGCATTTCTACCAGGGGGCTCGTGATGTCTGGTGGTCTCTCTTTGTGAGGCCGGCAGCCACCGATGATCATGAATGTGGCAGGAAGCTGCCAAGAGACCCCCAGTGGGTGATTCCTGCCTCCTGATGTCATGCAATTCCCTCCTGTAAGGGTGGCTGGACTTACTCACTTAAAACAAACAATACAGTTTAAAAAAAAAAAAAAAAGATGCATTGTCTTTTCCGTGATTAGGTTGAAATAGACCATGGCATCTGTCTTGGATGCATACTCTCTCTCGCTGGCTCTGGGGGAAGCCAAATGCCATGCTGTGTGCTGCCCTGTGAAGAGGCATGGCCAGTAAGGAACTGAGGGAAGGAACTAGTGGAGACTTGGGGTCCCCAGGCCAGCTGCCCATTGGGAATGAAATTCGACCAGCAGCCACCTGGGGAAGCTGGAAGTGAACCTCCTCTTCGCTGAGCCTTCTGATGAGATTGCAGCCCCAGCTGACACCTGGATTGCAGACTCGTGAAAGACCCTGAGTAGAGGACGTAGTTTGGCAGAGCCCGAATTCCTGACCCATGGGAACTGGGAGATAAAACTCTGTAGTTTTAATCTTCTCATTTTAGAGTTAATTTTTTGTGTAGCAATAGGTAACTGACAATGCACAACTAAAATAATAGATAATTAGCCCTAATGCTAGTTTCATTCATCCATCAGGGTTTGCAAAGTAGTGATATTCTACTTCTGTCTTCCTTCATTATTTATTAGCAGAAATGTATCTATAAAAAGAAGTGTTCCTTCATTAACTCTTTGGTCAGGTTGAGGTACAGTTTGCATGGGAAAGGCAGGGTAAATGCTTGATTCTTTCCCTTCTTTCCTCATTTATAAAATAATGAACTGTTTTCCGGGCATCTTTCAAGAATGACTAATGAGTTTTTAAAGTATAATTATGAATTCATGAGTTTCACATCTTTTGATGTTCCCTTTTATTAAAATTATTATCCTTATTGATATTCAGATCTTCCTGTCTTCGTCCAGTGCTAGCCTATTTCATTTAACTCTTGAGCCCCTTTGGCACTGCCCTCATAGCCTTTGACAGATACTTTGTTCTCTGGCATACCCAGGATTATCTTAGACATTTCCTAACCCAGATTCGACAGCACACACTTCTCTCCAAGAGCCCCTTTTCCTCTTCAAGAAAAACGGTACTTAGAGACCACAGTCTGGGTGTTAGGTGTGCTTGTGGTTACTGGATTTGTCATGATTTTTAGGCCTTGTCAGTGGACAGAACTAAGGCTTTGTGTTTTTTTTTTTTTTTTTTGAAAGACACATTTTGAGTACAAACTGATACTTTCTATTTAAATTAAGACTTACATAGTTTTTACTTAATCTTACTGATAATACATGTGCATCTCCTTTCTCCCACGCCAAAAACCTCCAACAATACCCAACATAGTTATTCATGTGTTTTATCCTGTAACACAATATTCTCAAAATGACTTTACCAACACTACCATCAACAGTATAACCACTGAAAATAGTTTAAAATTATTTTTAGATACTTTTAAAGTCCTTGGGTTATGTCAATGTACAGACAAAACAGTGTTTTAGAATTATTTGGAAAATGATTATTTAAAATAATGAAAACTTCTTTTGCCATTCTTTTTTGTTGTCAGGCTATATGGATATACATCCAAATGACTGGATTTTAAAATCACTTGGAAGAGTTTGGTAGGTCATATGGTCAACCCATAATGCAAGTCAGTTAGTTTCATTTTGCTTTCAATTTTCAGAGTTCCTTTTACAAATTAATTTAATTAAGTAATTACACAAACATGTGACATGATTCTAAATCCAAATCTAGAAACCAAGATAGGGTCACAAAAGTCCACCCCTATCCCATCACCCCATTTCCACCTGTTTCCTACAGGTAATAGTTTAATTTAAAGCAAATTTTGTGGCTTATATTTCCATTTGTAAAACATACAAGCTGATGGCTCTATCTAAAAACACATAAATTGTCTATATGTACATAAGCATGCTTTTTTTCATTTACAAATATATCCTGGAGATGACCATATGATAGTGTGTAGAAATATTTCTCCCTCCTCTTTACAACGGCCCAATGTTCTGTGATGTGAACATGCTTCCTTCAACCTGGGCCCTCTGGAGAAAGGCTGAGTGGTTCCGGGGCTGTCCCCACTCCACACTGCGACAGTGGATAGCTGCCGAAGTACATGCTTCATCGTCCTTGCATCTCTCTGTGAATACATTCCTAGAAGTGGGGTTACTGGGTCAAAGAGTAAATGCATCTCTAGTTTGGCTAAAGATGTTGCCACATCCACCTGCATGGGGGTTTGTATCACCTTAGAGATCAGTGATCAGTGGGTGATATTCGAAGATGTCTTTCTATTGTGGTCAGACTCTTGTATTTTGACCTGTCTAATGGAGGGGAAATGGTGTTGCAGTGAACTTTTAATTTGTGTTTCTCTTTTTATGATCGTTTTGAGCTTAATTTATGTTTCTCTTTTTGTGATCGTTTTGAGCATCTTTTCGTATCTTTAAGGAGCCATGTACATCTCTGTGAGTGTCTACTCCCATCTCTGTGGGCAGGTGTCTTGCCCGGCCCTGGAGGAAGTGTCTCTGAAGGCTGGTGGTCCCAGGATAGGGCCAAGGGACGGCCGTGAGAACTCTCCACACAGTGCTTCTTCTGGGGTTAAGGACCCTCTGCCTCAGTGGCTCCTGGGCGTGATTAAACTTGCCATTTCCTGGGCCCATCCTAGACAGGCTGCTGCAAGTCAGCCAGGCCGGGATCCTGCCGCCCCGGGGAGGATGTGGGGAAAATCCCTCCTGGAGGGACTGTCCCTTCCCTGTCCAGCTGCTGGGTGTTTATGGTTCACTGTAGGGCAGGGATGACAGCACACGACACACACTCCACTCCCAAGAGTTCCTACTCCCTCCCCGCCAGACTCCCCGACCGGAGGTCTCCCCAGAGCAGAGGACCTTCCAGCAGCTGGCAGGCAGCCTCAGGCAAGCAGCGGGGAGCCTCTGCAGGTTCCGGAGCCAGGAAGTGGCACTTAGAAGCGGGGCTCTTAGGAAGGGGGCTCTTGGACAGGAGGGTGAGTGAGTTGGGAGGGCCCCAAGCAGGGGCCGGATGGCGCTCTCTGCTGAGAAGGGAGGGCCCTAGGGATGGGGACAGGCAGCTGGCAGTTGAAGGGCCAAGGAGCAGGCGGCCTCCCAGTCACAGAGCCTTGTGCAGAGGAAGGGAAAGGAGTCCGGGAGGGTGGCCCTGCTGTCCAGAGCCAAGAAAGGGGGACGCTGCTGGAAATAGCAGAAACCTGGCTGGGGCAGCACCCAAGGCCCATCCCGAGGCCAAGTGGGGACCCCAGCAGGGCATCTGGCAGCAGTGGGTCCCCAGGAGCAGGCAGTGGGAGCCATCAGGGTGAGTGAGCTGGCGGGGTGGCCCAGGGGCTGTGGTCACCTGCCCTCAGCCTGAGGAGCCTCTTCTGGCCTTTGGTGGCCAGGGCTGGGGTCTCCCTGGGCAGTGCGCCCCCTGCTGGTGGCCAGGTGCCTTGATGCCCCCCAGGCTGGGTGAAGGTGGGGCAGGAGTTCCAAGGCAGGGAGGCGGCCCTGAGTGCCCAGGGCAGAGCCAGGCCTCCTGCTGCAGGTGGGCAGAGCTGGAGGCTCCACTGTGAAGGTGCCTGGCGAAGGGAGGAGTGGGCACGGGGGAGGCAGGGAAGGGCCCTGGGTGCAATTTGCAGCCCCTCAGACCCTCTCAGGACCCCTCCCACCCCCATCGTGGTCCCCTCAGGTGCCCTCAGGATCCCTTCCAGACCACCGGGGTGCCATGTCCCCTGCCCATCCTGTGGTGGTGCCCGGCTCCTGCCAAGGGCCCCGTGCTTGGGCTGTGGGCACCCCCTGAGCACCCAGCTTGGCTGGAGCCTGCGTGGGGTCCAGAGAGGCCCAGCAGAGGCACTTCTGGGGGGGAAGCCATGCTTGGGCGGGGCCCAGAGGGGCTTCAGCAGCCACAGGACCCCCAGGGCAGGGAGGAGGCCAGGGCGGCACCTTCCTCTGGTGGCTGCACTGGGGGACGCATCCTTCTCAGTCCCTCTGAAGGGAGCGTGAGCCTGGTGTGGGAAGCCCCTTAAGGTGTCGGAAGCCCCCTGCCTGCCCCACTCCTCCCTGGCCAGCATCCCTGCTGCTCCTCAGCCGTGGAATGCAGCCTGAGCACCTGGGAAAGCAGTGCGGGTCTCAGGGGCCGCAAGGCGACTTTTGTGTAGGAGCCGCTGGAAAGAGCCCGACATGGGGTAGGAGGCCTTCAAGTAAGAGAGGTAGCCCCGGCCAGGCGTGGTGGCTCACGCCTGTAATCCCGCCACTTTGGGAGGCCAAGGTGGGCAGATCACGTGATGAGGAGATCGAGACCATTCTGGCCAACATGGTGGAACCCTGTCTCTACTAAAAATATAAATTAGCTGGGCATGGTGGCATGTGCCTGTAATCCCAGCTATTTGGGAGTCTGAGGCAGGAGAATCACTTGAACCCAGGAGGCGGAGTTTGCAGTGAGCTGAGATTGCATCACTTCGCTCCAGCCTGGGCGGCAGAGCGAGACTCTGTCTCAAAAAAAAAAAAAAAAAAAGAGACAGAGAGGTGGCCCCTGCCAGGGCAGAGGCCTGCAGGACGTCCCGAAATGTGGAGGGAGGTGGGAGCCAAAGAGCTGTGGGGCAGGAGGGATCTCCTGCAGCCTGGCAGCTCTGCTGGCCTGGTTCGCACTCTTCCTCTCGGTGCCCTGGCGGCTCCTTCCAGGTGGCAAATACTGGCTGCTGCCCACCCAGTCAGCACAGGGAGGAAGCCTCAGCTTTCCCTGCCACCCCAACCCAAACTATTCCTTGTGGCCCAGTCCCCGCTGGCTGCCCTGGCTTTGGGGGCGAGTGGTGCCAGGGGCTAATTCTTGTGGGAAGATGAGTCTGGGGTCACATAGGACATACCCGCTGGGCGTAGGCAGGGCAGGTTGGGATGGGGCCATCACAGGAGGCTGGGCACAGGGCGCGTCTTGGGTGGAGGGGACCTCAGGCCACAGGTGCCGGTCTTGTGCAGCCAGCCCTGGGACCCCTGCAGGCCACCTCCTCTGCCCCACAGCTGACGGGCTTTGCCCTCCCTGCCCTTCCATGGCCACACACTCAGTTCTCTGTACACGTTTATTATGGAAAACATCGAATACACACAGAAGCAGGGCATCTAGGACAGAGACCCTGTGTCCTGGTCCCCAGCCCCTCACGGTGACACCCCCAGGCTTTAGGCAAGATCAGTGGGGGAGGGGAGTTTCCCAGCAGGACATCCACTTCCAGACCTGGTTCTGTGAAGAGGGGAACAGAAAGTGCTGAGGGTGACAGAGAAACCTCAAGAAGCGGGAGGTGGACTCACATTCTCTCTCGGGGTCCACAGCTGAGCCCCCACACAGAGGACCCCGCTAGTCTGCCTCAGCTGCCAGATGGATAAGTGAGGCACTGGCCTCGGGGACACAGTGCTGGAAGGGACACCAGAAGAACGGTCATAAAGATAAAACAGTAATGGGTTGTTTTATTTCTTATGTATTTATTTTTGAGATGGAGTCTCCCTCTGTCGCCCAGGCTGAAGTGCAGTGGCGTGATCTCGGCTCACCACAACCTCCGCCTCCCGGGTTCAAGCGATTCTCTTTTCTCAGCTTCCCGAGTAGCTGGGGCTACAGGCATGCGCCACCACGCCTAGCTAGTTTTTGTATTTTTAGTAGAGACGAGGTTTTACCATGTTGGCCAGGCTGGTCTTGAACTCCTGACCTCGTGATCCGCCTGCCTCGGCCTCCCAAAGTGCTGGGAATACAGGCATGAGCCACGGTGCCCGGCCCAAAGTGTTGTTTTAATAAACAAAAACTACGCAAAGGACCCATGAGGATCCAAGTGACACATTTAGGAGACAGCTTCGCTGGAAAAGGGTCTCCAGTCAGACCTCAAGGCAGGGTTCTTGGGTCTCAGGAAGGAAGGAAGTCAAGGCGAGTCAGAATGCGGTGAGAAGAGAGGGCTTATTGAAGGTTGCTCCATTACAGAGCAGGGTGTCCTCAGAAAGCAAGAGGGGGAGCAACCCAGCTTTAAGTTTTTCTCACACAGGGGTCTCGTCTGTGTAAAGACTAAGCTAAACTGTGCCTAACGTGTATTATTTTATTGATTTGAAGAAAACCATCCGTCACGGGGTCTTCCTCCGTTACCCAGGCTGCAGTGCGGTACCACAGTCTCAGTTCATTGCAGCCTCTGCCACCCAGGCTCAGGTGCTCCTCCCGCCTTAGCCTCCCGAGCAGCTGGGAATACAGGCATGCACCCCCATGCCTGGTTAGTATTTTTTACTTTCTTAAAGATGGGGTCTTGCTATGTTGCTCAGGCTGGTCTCAAACTTCTGGGCTTAAGCCATCCTCCCACCTTGGCCTCCCAAAGTGCTGGGATTACAGGCCTGAGCCACCGTGTCCGGCCAAGGATAGTTATCTGGAAAGCATATGTTGTTCTGTGTACCACGGCACTTGGACACTTTGCTGTCATAGAAGTGTGTCCGTGCAGGCGTCACTGGCTGCTTATTTAGCTGTAAATAGCGTGTGACCATGGGCTGTGGCTGGCAGGTATGTGCCTCGTTGGTCTCAAGGTGGAGCAGAACGTAAACGACTTTTCTCTGGCTCTCCCAGGCTCCTGCTTCCCTGACACCCCCTCACACACTTCCCTCCAAAGCAGGGCTGTCCAGTCTTTTGGCTTCCCTGGGCCACATTGGAAGAAGAAGAATTGCCTTGGGCCAAACGTAAAATACACTAACACTCACGGTAGCCGATGAGCAAAAAAAGGTCTGTGCGTAAATCTCATAATGTTTTAAGACAGTTTACAAATTTGTGTTGGGCCACATTCAAAGCCCGCAGCCCGAGGGTTGGACAAGCTTGCTGCAGAGGCTCCTTTAGATAGGGCTGCAGGGGTGGCGTCTGGCAGCTGTAGCTGGGGAAGGAGGAGGAAGGGCAGGAAAGAATCCTGTTCAGAGCTCCTCCTGTCACACATACAGCCCAGCAGGGTGAAGTGGGAGGGGCTGGTGCTGCTGCAGGGGGCTAACCTTGGGGGTGAGGGAGTTGCCCAGAAGCAGAGGTGGGGGACGGAGGACCCTGGGCGGTGCCCCTGTGCCCACAGCAGGACCCTGGCTCTCCTCCACAGAGGCCCAGGTGGTCTGAGGTTGCCCAGCCGGGAGAGAACAGGCCTGGTCTGGAATGGAAACCTGCCTTCGTTGCTCTCGAACCTGGGGACTCCAGGGGGCCTTGAAGAAGGGCCTGGGCGGCAGCAGAGGACCCCAGGCAACTGTGCCTGAGCCGGGCGCTGATGATGACTGATCACCTGCTGTGTCCCAGGCACTCGCCGGCCCCACGGCAGGAGTTGCTGTGGGCGAGGGGTTGTCGAGCTTCACAGAGGCCGGGCTCTGTGCCAGGGTCCTGACAGGGCAGGAAGCAAATGGAGTCCCACAAGCATGAACCCAGTGCGCAGAAAGGGTTACTTAAAAAATAAGTTCTGTGATAAAACCAAATAGGGTGAAGTGCTAGAAACAGGTGGTGAGGGTGCAGCTTTGTGGAGAGAGGGGCCCTGGGGGTGAGCGGGAGCCAAGAGAGAAACAGCACACTGGAGGGGCCCCAGGCAAAGCCTGCCTGAGTGGGAGGGAGCAGAGCACGAGGGCCCAGGCTCCAGGCTGGGTGGGACTGCCCTGAAGTGCCCCCATGCCCTGCGAAGACAGCCAAGGGGCAGATGGAGAGAGGCGGGGGGTGGGCTAGGGACAGCATTTCCTGTACACAGGTGGAACCTGGCGGCGAGGGGCCCTTCCCAGACACAGTTGGAGTCTGTAAATGTCCAGTTTCTTCCCCAAGTCCACACAGCCCCCAAGAATCCGCTGGGTCCACGTGGCCCTGCCCAGAGGGGCTTCCCTTCCAGTGTGTGAGGAGCACAGACGCCAGGCCACGTCAGGGAGGCCAGGCCTGGTGGGATCAGGGTGCCCCAGGCCACTGCTGGGGAGGGACGTGGAGTTCGTGGCTGGCCCGGTGGTGGGAGGGTGGGGGTGCTCTGCAGGGTCCTGGCTCTGGTGGGCTGGGCAGGCCTGCTTGGGGCACCATCCAGCCGTTTAGCCTCTGATCTGCCAGAAGTGGAAGGAGCACCCCGGGAGACGCCCCGCCCTGCACCTCCAGTCCCTGCTTGACGGCGGCTGGGCTTGGACTGAGCAGGTGCCGTGCCTTCTGCTGACCCCAGAGGCCAGATCCTGTGGCCAGAGTGAGGCATGGGAGTTGAGATCGGCAGATGAAAACCCAAATCTGAGCCTCCTGCGGGCGGAGGAGGCCCCTCTCCACTGAACATCATGGCCCACAGGGACTGGGCAGGGAACCCGAGGGCCCACACTGGGGACTGGGTCTGGAGGGACAGCTGGGGAAGCAGGAGGAAGGGCAGGAAGGACAGTAGGAGGAAGCAGGAAGGAAAGGAAAGGAGCCGGGCCTGGGATGACAGCAGAGAAGGACCAAGGCCCAGGCAGGGCTTCCTCAGGTGCCTCTGGGTAGAGACCCCTGGTCTGGCTCAGGAGGCCCAGGCACTGGTCTCAGACCTGCCACCACCTGTGTGATGCTGGGCCAAGCGTTCCCCTTCCTTGGGCCTCAGTTTCCACCGCTGTAAAGTGGGGAGGGGTGAAACTGAAGCTCTCCCCAGCCTATCGCAGTCATTGAGGAGAGAGAGGCTGTGGTCAGGGGCTGTGGGGCCCACGCTGAGGAGACAAGGCCGGTGCTCTCAGAGTGGATGGGGCCCAGGAAGGGGGTGGTGTGCACCATGGGGGAGCAGCCTGGGCCTATGGGCTCCCCAACCATGAGCTCAGAAGGAAGTTGTGTGCCGAGGAGGTGGGGCCAGAGAGAATATTCTAGACCAGACGGGGGTGGTCTGGATAGGCTTCTGAGGGGTGGGTTTGGAGGAGGGGCAGGTGGCCGAGTAGGGGGGAAGCAGGGGAGGAGCCAGCCTGCCTGTGTGTGCCAGAGTGTGTGCCTCTCACCCGTGTGCGTGTGTGTGTGCGTGTGCGTGTGTGTGTGTGCGTGTGTGTGTGCATTGGCGTGTGCGTGTGTGTGTGCGTGTGCCGGTGTGTGTGTGTGTGTGTGTGTACTGGAAGATGCCCACGGAGCGTGTCTGCATGAACTAGGATGAGCGTGCATGCTGCACCCTGTCAGGGGACTGGGCATGAGGCGCTGGGGAGGGCGGGCTGACCACACACCCTGGGAGGGCGGGTCACTGAGAAGCTTTCCGAGATGACAGGGCAGAAGTGGGCTGGGGAGGAGGAAGGCTCTGTGGGCGGGACTGGAGTGCCTCTGGTTTTGCTGTCTGTCACGCTGTTTCCAGAAAAATGTGTGCCCTCAGCAAGGATGCTGGTTCTTCAGAGGTGTCAGCACAGGCAGCCGGCACCCCACTTCCCTCCCAGAAATCCCCCACGCCTTCTAGCTGGTGCAGGAGCAGGGGGGATCTCCTGTTACCCCTGCCCTGCTGCCGTCAGTTGGCCACCCGCCCCGCCACCTTAAGGAGGGGCAGAGTCAGGGACCAGCCCCGAGGGGGTGGCTCACCCCAGCTTCACTTCCCCCAGCCCTCCTCAGGCAGCCACTGTGCAGGCTTTAGCAGCGGGGGTCACACACTCCACCCAGGAGGCCAAAGCTGCCTGCAGGTCAGTGCCGCCCACTGCCCTAGGGGCCTCCCAGTGGGGCAGGGGCGTGATGGGGGG
>NW_022330912.1:0-26958 GCF_002776525.5 Piliocolobus tephrosceles | reverse complement strand
CCCCCCATCACGCCCCTGCCCCACTGGGAGGCCCCTAGGGCAGTGGGCGGCACTGACCTGCAGGCAGCTTTGGCCTCCTGGGTGGAGTGTGTGACCCCCGCTGCTAAAGCCTGCACAGTGGCTGCCTGAGGAGGGCTGGGGGAAGTGAAGCTGGGGTGAGCCACCCCCTCGGGGCTGGTCCCTGACTCTGCCCCTCCTTAAGGTGGCGGGGCGGGTGGCCAACTGACGGCAGCAGGGCAGGGGTAACAGGAGATCCCCCCTGCTCCTGCACCAGCTAGAAGGCGTGGGGGATTTCTGGGAGGGAAGTGGGGTGCCGGCTGCCTGTGCTGACACCTCTGAAGAACCAGCATCCTTGCTGAGGGCACACATTTTTCTGGAAACAGCGTGACAGACAGCAAAACCAGAGGCACTCCAGTCCCGCCCACAGAGCCTTCCTCCTCCCCAGCCCACTTCTGCCCTGTCATCTCGGAAAGCTTCTCAGTGACCCGCCCTCCCAGGGTGTGTGGTCAGCCCGCCCTCCCCAGCGCCTCATGCCCAGTCCCCTGACAGGGTGCAGCATGCACGCTCATCCTAGTTCATGCAGACACGCTCCGTGGGCATCTTCCAGTACACACACACACACACACACACCGGCACACGCACACACACACGCACACGCCAATGCACACACACACGCACACACACACACGCACACGCACACACACACGCACACGGGTGAGAGGCACACACTCTGGCACACACAGGCAGGCTGGCTCCTCCCCTGCTTCCCCCCTACTCGGCCACCTGCCCCTCCTCCAAACCCACCCCTCAGAAGCCTATCCAGACCACCCCCGTCTGGTCTAGAATATTCTCTCTGGCCCCACCTCCTCGGCACACAACTTCCTTCTGAGCTCATGGTTGGGGAGCCCATAGGCCCAGGCTGCTCCCCCATGGTGCACACCACCCCCTTCCTGGGCCCCATCCACTCTGAGAGCACCGGCCTTGTCTCCTCAGCGTGGGCCCCACAGCCCCTGACCACAGCCTCTCTCTCCTCAATGACTGCGATAGGCTGGGGAGAGCTTCAGTTTCACCCCTCCCCACTTTACAGCGGTGGAAACTGAGGCCCAAGGAAGGGGAACGCTTGGCCCAGCATCACACAGGTGGTGGCAGGTCTGAGACCAGTGCCTGGGCCTCCTGAGCCAGACCAGGGGTCTCTACCCAGAGGCACCTGAGGAAGCCCTGCCTGGGCCTTGGTCCTTCTCTGCTGTCATCCCAGGCCCGGCTCCTTTCCTTTCCTTCCTGCTTCCTCCTACTGTCCTTCCTGCCCTTCCTCCTGCTTCCCCAGCTGTCCCTCCAGACCCAGTCCCCAGTGTGGGCCCTCGGGTTCCCTGCCCAGTCCCTGTGGGCCATGATGTTCAGTGGAGAGGGGCCTCCTCCGCCCGCAGGAGGCTCAGATTTGGGTTTTCATCTGCCGATCTCAACTCCCATGCCTCACTCTGGCCACAGGATCTGGCCTCTGGGGTCAGCAGAAGGCACGGCACCTGCTCAGTCCAAGCCCAGCCGCCGTCAAGCAGGGACTGGAGGTGCAGGGCGGGGCGTCTCCCGGGGTGCTCCTTCCACTTCTGGCAGATCAGAGGCTAAACGGCTGGATGGTGCCCCAAGCAGGCCTGCCCAGCCCACCAGAGCCAGGACCCTGCAGAGCACCCCCACCCTCCCACCACCGGGCCAGCCACGAACTCCACGTCCCTCCCCAGCAGTGGCCTGGGGCACCCTGATCCCACCAGGCCTGGCCTCCCTGACGTGGCCTGGCGTCTGTGCTCCTCACACACTGGAAGGGAAGCCCCTCTGGGCAGGGCCACGTGGACCCAGCGGATTCTTGGGGGCTGTGTGGACTTGGGGAAGAAACTGGACATTTACAGACTCCAACTGTGTCTGGGAAGGGCCCCTCGCCGCCAGGTTCCACCTGTGTACAGGAAATGCTGTCCCTAGCCCACCCCCCGCCTCTCTCCATCTGCCCCTTGGCTGTCTTCGCAGGGCATGGGGGCACTTCAGGGCAGTCCCACCCAGCCTGGAGCCTGGGCCCTCGTGCTCTGCTCCCTCCCACTCAGGCAGGCTTTGCCTGGGGCCCCTCCAGTGTGCTGTTTCTCTCTTGGCTCCCGCTCACCCCCAGGGCCCCTCTCTCCACAAAGCTGCACCCTCACCACCTGTTTCTAGCACTTCACCCTATTTGGTTTTATCACAGAACTTATTTTTTAAGTAACCCTTTCTGCGCACTGGGTTCATGCTTGTGGGACTCCATTTGCTTCCTGCCCTGTCAGGACCCTGGCACAGAGCCCGGCCTCTGTGAAGCTCGACAACCCCTCGCCCACAGCAACTCCTGCCGTGGGGCCGGCGAGTGCCTGGGACACAGCAGGTGATCAGTCATCATCAGCGCCCGGCTCAGGCACAGTTGCCTGGGGTCCTCTGCTGCCGCCCAGGCCCTTCTTCAAGGCCCCCTGGAGTCCCCAGGTTCGAGAGCAACGAAGGCAGGTTTCCATTCCAGACCAGGCCTGTTCTCTCCCGGCTGGGCAACCTCAGACCACCTGGGCCTCTGTGGAGGAGAGCCAGGGTCCTGCTGTGGGCACAGGGGCACCGCCCAGGGTCCTCCGTCCCCCACCTCTGCTTCTGGGCAACTCCCTCACCCCCAAGGTTAGCCCCCTGCAGCAGCACCAGCCCCTCCCACTTCACCCTGCTGGGCTGTATGTGTGACAGGAGGAGCTCTGAACAGGATTCTTTCCTGCCCTTCCTCCTCCTTCCCCAGCTACAGCTGCCAGACGCCACCCCTGCAGCCCTATCTAAAGGAGCCTCTGCAGCAAGCTTGTCCAACCCTCGGGCTGCGGGCTTTGAATGTGGCCCAACACAAATTTGTAAACTGTCTTAAAACATTATGAGATTTACGCACAGACCTTTTTTTGCTCATCGGCTACCGTGAGTGTTAGTGTATTTTACGTTTGGCCCAAGGCAATTCTTCTTCTTCCAATGTGGCCCAGGGAAGCCAAAAGACTGGACAGCCCTGCTTTGGAGGGAAGTGTGTGAGGGGGTGTCAGGGAAGCAGGAGCCTGGGAGAGCCAGAGAAAAGTCGTTTACGTTCTGCTCCACCTTGAGACCAACGAGGCACATACCTGCCAGCCACAGCCCATGGTCACACGCTATTTACAGCTAAATAAGCAGCCAGTGACGCCTGCACGGACACACTTCTATGACAGCAAAGTGTCCAAGTGCCGTGGTACACAGAACAACATATGCTTTCCAGATAACTATCCTTGGCCGGACACGGTGGCTCAGGCCTGTAATCCCAGCACTTTGGGAGGCCAAGGTGGGAGGATGGCTTAAGCCCAGAAGTTTGAGACCAGCCTGAGCAACATAGCAAGACCCCATCTTTAAGAAAGTAAAAAATACTAACCAGGCATGGGGGTGCATGCCTGTATTCCCAGCTGCTCGGGAGGCTAAGGCGGGAGGAGCACCTGAGCCTGGGTGGCAGAGGCTGCAATGAACTGAGACTGTGGTACCGCACTGCAGCCTGGGTAACGGAGGAAGACCCCGTGACGGATGGTTTTCTTCAAATCAATAAAATAATACACGTTAGGCACAGTTTAGCTTAGTCTTTACACAGACGAGACCCCTGTGTGAGAAAAACTTAAAGCTGGGTTGCTCCCCCTCTTGCTTTCTGAGGACACCCTGCTCTGTAATGGAGCAACCTTCAATAAGCCCTCTCTTCTCACCGCATTCTGACTCGCCTTGACTTCCTTCCTTCCTGAGACCCAAGAACCCTGCCTTGAGGTCTGACTGGAGACCCTTTTCCAGCGAAGCTGTCTCCTAAATGTGTCACTTGGATCCTCATGGGTCCTTTGCGTAGTTTTTGTTTATTAAAACAACACTTTGGGCCGGGCACCGTGGCTCATGCCTGTATTCCCAGCACTTTGGGAGGCCGAGGCAGGCGGATCACGAGGTCAGGAGTTCAAGACCAGCCTGGCCAACATGGTAAAACCTCGTCTCTACTAAAAATACAAAAACTAGCTAGGCGTGGTGGCGCATGCCTGTAGCCCCAGCTACTCGGGAAGCTGAGAAAAGAGAATCGCTTGAACCCGGGAGGCGGAGGTTGTGGTGAGCCGAGATCACGCCACTGCACTTCAGCCTGGGCGACAGAGGGAGACTCCATCTCAAAAATAAATACATAAGAAATAAAACAACCCATTACTGTTTTATCTTTATGACCGTTCTTCTGGTGTCCCTTCCAGCACTGTGTCCCCGAGGCCAGTGCCTCACTTATCCATCTGGCAGCTGAGGCAGACTAGCGGGGTCCTCTGTGTGGGGGCTCAGCTGTGGACCCCGAGAGAGAATGTGAGTCCACCTCCCGCTTCTTGAGGTTTCTCTGTCACCCTCAGCACTTTCTGTTCCCCTCTTCACAGAACCAGGTCTGGAAGTGGATGTCCTGCTGGGAAACTCCCCTCCCCCACTGATCTTGCCTAAAGCCTGGGGGTGTCACCGTGAGGGGCTGGGGACCAGGACACAGGGTCTCTGTCCTAGATGCCCTGCTTCTGTGTGTATTCGATGTTTTCCATAATAAACGTGTACAGAGAACTGAGTGTGTGGCCATGGAAGGGCAGGGAGGGCAAAGCCCGTCAGCTGTGGGGCAGAGGAGGTGGCCTGCAGGGGTCCCAGGGCTGGCTGCACAAGACCGGCACCTGTGGCCTGAGGTCCCCTCCACCCAAGACGCGCCCTGTGCCCAGCCTCCTGTGATGGCCCCATCCCAACCTGCCCTGCCTACGCCCAGCGGGTATGTCCTATGTGACCCCAGACTCATCTTCCCACAAGAATTAGCCCCTGGCACCACTCGCCCCCAAAGCCAGGGCAGCCAGCGGGGACTGGGCCACAAGGAATAGTTTGGGTTGGGGTGGCAGGGAAAGCTGAGGCTTCCTCCCTGTGCTGACTGGGTGGGCAGCAGCCAGTATTTGCCACCTGGAAGGAGCCGCCAGGGCACCGAGAGGAAGAGTGCGAACCAGGCCAGCAGAGCTGCCAGGCTGCAGGAGATCCCTCCTGCCCCACAGCTCTTTGGCTCCCACCTCCCTCCACATTTCGGGACGTCCTGCAGGCCTCTGCCCTGGCAGGGGCCACCTCTCTGTCTCTTTTTTTTTTTTTTTTTTTGAGACAGAGTCTCGCTCTGCCGCCCAGGCTGGAGCGAAGTGATGCAATCTCAGCTCACTGCAAACTCCGCCTCCTGGGTTCAAGTGATTCTCCTGCCTCAGACTCCCAAATAGCTGGGATTACAGGCACATGCCACCATGCCCAGCTAATTTATATTTTTAGTAGAGACAGGGTTCCACCATGTTGGCCAGAATGGTCTCGATCTCCTCATCACGTGATCTGCCCACCTTGGCCTCCCAAAGTGGCGGGATTACAGGCGTGAGCCACCACGCCTGGCCGGGGCTACCTCTCTTACTTGAAGGCCTCCTACCCCATGTCGGGCTCTTTCCAGCGGCTCCTACACAAAAGTCGCCTTGCGGCCCCTGAGACCCGCACTGCTTTCCCAGGTGCTCAGGCTGCATTCCACGGCTGAGGAGCAGCAGGGATGCTGGCCAGGGAGGAGTGGGGCAGGCAGGGGGCTTCCGACACCTTAAGGGGCTTCCCACACCAGGCTCACGCTCCCTTCAGAGGGACTGAGAAGGATGCGTCCCCCAGTGCAGCCACCAGAGGAAGGTGCCGCCCTGGCCTCCTCCCTGCCCTGGGGGTCCTGTGGCTGCTGAAGCCCCTCTGGGCCCCGCCCAAGCATGGCTTCCCCCCCAGAAGTGCCTCTGCTGGGCCTCTCTGGACCCCACGCAGGCTCCAGCCAAGCTGGGTGCTCAGGGGGTGCCCACAGCCCAAGCACGGGGCCCTTGGCAGGAGCCGGGCACCACCACAGGATGGGCAGGGGACATGGCACCCCGGTGGTCTGGAAGGGATCCTGAGGGCACCTGAGGGGACCACGATGGGGGTGGGAGGGGTCCTGAGAGGGTCTGAGGGGCTGCAAATTGCACCCAGGGCCCTTCCCTGCCTCCCCCGTGCCCACTCCTCCCTTCGCCAGGCACCTTCACAGTGGAGCCTCCAGCTCTGCCCACCTGCAGCAGGAGGCCTGGCTCTGCCCTGGGCACTCAGGGCCGCCTCCCTGCCTTGGAACTCCTGCCCCACCTTCACCCAGCCTGGGGGGCATCAAGGCACCTGGCCACCAGCAGGGGGCGCACTGCCCAGGGAGACCCCAGCCCTGGCCACCAAAGGCCAGAAGAGGCTCCTCAGGCTGAGGGCAGGTGACCACAGCCCCTGGGCCACCCCGCCAGCTCACTCACCCTGATGGCTCCCACTGCCTGCTCCTGGGGACCCACTGCTGCCAGATGCCCTGCTGGGGTCCCCACTTGGCCTCGGGATGGGCCTTGGGTGCTGCCCCAGCCAGGTTTCTGCTATTTCCAGCAGCGTCCCCCTTTCTTGGCTCTGGACAGCAGGGCCACCCTCCCGGACTCCTTTCCCTTCCTCTGCACAAGGCTCTGTGACTGGGAGGCCGCCTGCTCCTTGGCCCTTCAACTGCCAGCTGCCTGTCCCCATCCCTAGGGCCCTCCCTTCTCAGCAGAGAGCGCCATCCGGCCCCTGCTTGGGGCCCTCCCAACTCACTCACCCTCCTGTCCAAGAGCCCCCTTCCTAAGAGCCCCGCTTCTAAGTGCCACTTCCTGGCTCCGGAACCTGCAGAGGCTCCCCGCTGCTTGCCTGAGGCTGCCTGCCAGCTGCTGGAAGGTCCTCTGCTCTGGGGAGACCTCCGGTCGGGGAGTCTGGCGGGGAGGGAGTAGGAACTCTTGGGAGTGGAGTGTGTGTCGTGTGCTGTCATCCCTGCCCTACAGTGAACCATAAACACCCAGCAGCTGGACAGGGAAGGGACAGTCCCTCCAGGAGGGATTTTCCCCACATCCTCCCCGGGGCGGCAGGATCCCGGCCTGGCTGACTTGCAGCAGCCTGTCTAGGATGGGCCCAGGAAATGGCAAGTTTAATCACGCCCAGGAGCCACTGAGGCAGAGGGTCCTTAACCCCAGAAGAAGCACTGTGTGGAGAGTTCTCACGGCCGTCCCTTGGCCCTATCCTGGGACCACCAGCCTTCAGAGACACTTCCTCCAGGGCCGGGCAAGACACCTGCCCACAGAGATGGGAGTAGACACTCACAGAGATGTACATGGCTCCTTAAAGATACGAAAAGATGCTCAAAACGATCACAAAAAGAGAAACATAAATTAAGCTCAAAACGATCATAAAAAGAGAAACACAAATTAAAAGTTCACTGCAACACCATTTCCCCTCCATTAGACAGGTCAAAATACAAGAGTCTGACCACAATAGAAAGACATCTTCGAATATCACCCACTGATCACTGATCTCTAAGGTGATACAAACCCCCATGCAGGTGGATGTGGCAACATCTTTAGCCAAACTAGAGATGCATTTACTCTTTGACCCAGTAACCCCACTTCTAGGAATGTATTCACAGAGAGATGCAAGGACGATGAAGCATGTACTTCGGCAGCTATCCACTGTCGCAGTGTGGAGTGGGGACAGCCCCGGAACCACTCAGCCTTTCTCCAGAGGGCCCAGGTTGAAGGAAGCATGTTCACATCACAGAACATTGGGCCGTTGTAAAGAGGAGGGAGAAATATTTCTACACACTATCATATGGTCATCTCCAGGATATATTTGTAAATGAAAAAAAGCATGCTTATGTACATATAGACAATTTATGTGTTTTTAGATAGAGCCATCAGCTTGTATGTTTTACAAATGGAAATATAAGCCACAAAATTTGCTTTAAATTAAACTATTACCTGTAGGAAACAGGTGGAAATGGGGTGATGGGATAGGGGTGGACTTTTGTGACCCTATCTTGGTTTCTAGATTTGGATTTAGAATCATGTCACATGTTTGTGTAATTACTTAATTAAATTAATTTGTAAAAGGAACTCTGAAAATTGAAAGCAAAATGAAACTAACTGACTTGCATTATGGGTTGACCATATGACCTACCAAACTCTTCCAAGTGATTTTAAAATCCAGTCATTTGGATGTATATCCATATAGCCTGACAACAAAAAAGAATGGCAAAAGAAGTTTTCATTATTTTAAATAATCATTTTCCAAATAATTCTAAAACACTGTTTTGTCTGTACATTGACATAACCCAAGGACTTTAAAAGTATCTAAAAATAATTTTAAACTATTTTCAGTGGTTATACTGTTGATGGTAGTGTTGGTAAAGTCATTTTGAGAATATTGTGTTACAGGATAAAACACATGAATAACTATGTTGGGTATTGTTGGAGGTTTTTGGCGTGGGAGAAAGGAGATGCACATGTATTATCAGTAAGATTAAGTAAAAACTATGTAAGTCTTAATTTAAATAGAAAGTATCAGTTTGTACTCAAAATGTGTCTTTCAAAAAAAAAAAAAAAAAACACAAAGCCTTAGTTCTGTCCACTGACAAGGCCTAAAAATCATGACAAATCCAGTAACCACAAGCACACCTAACACCCAGACTGTGGTCTCTAAGTACCGTTTTTCTTGAAGAGGAAAAGGGGCTCTTGGAGAGAAGTGTGTGCTGTCGAATCTGGGTTAGGAAATGTCTAAGATAATCCTGGGTATGCCAGAGAACAAAGTATCTGTCAAAGGCTATGAGGGCAGTGCCAAAGGGGCTCAAGAGTTAAATGAAATAGGCTAGCACTGGACGAAGACAGGAAGATCTGAATATCAATAAGGATAATAATTTTAATAAAAGGGAACATCAAAAGATGTGAAACTCATGAATTCATAATTATACTTTAAAAACTCATTAGTCATTCTTGAAAGATGCCCGGAAAACAGTTCATTATTTTATAAATGAGGAAAGAAGGGAAAGAATCAAGCATTTACCCTGCCTTTCCCATGCAAACTGTACCTCAACCTGACCAAAGAGTTAATGAAGGAACACTTCTTTTTATAGATACATTTCTGCTAATAAATAATGAAGGAAGACAGAAGTAGAATATCACTACTTTGCAAACCCTGATGGATGAATGAAACTAGCATTAGGGCTAATTATCTATTATTTTAGTTGTGCATTGTCAGTTACCTATTGCTACACAAAAAATTAACTCTAAAATGAGAAGATTAAAACTACAGAGTTTTATCTCCCAGTTCCCATGGGTCAGGAATTCGGGCTCTGCCAAACTACGTCCTCTACTCAGGGTCTTTCACGAGTCTGCAATCCAGGTGTCAGCTGGGGCTGCAATCTCATCAGAAGGCTCAGCGAAGAGGAGGTTCACTTCCAGCTTCCCCAGGTGGCTGCTGGTCGAATTTCATTCCCAATGGGCAGCTGGCCTGGGGACCCCAAGTCTCCACTAGTTCCTTCCCTCAGTTCCTTACTGGCCATGCCTCTTCACAGGGCAGCACACAGCATGGCATTTGGCTTCCCCCAGAGCCAGCGAGAGAGAGTATGCATCCAAGACAGATGCCATGGTCTATTTCAACCTAATCACGGAAAAGACAATGCATCTTTTTTTTTTTTTTTTAAACTGTATTGTTTGTTTTAAGTGAGTAAGTCCAGCCACCCTTACAGGAGGGAATTGCATGACATCAGGAGGCAGGAATCACCCACTGGGGGTCTCTTGGCAGCTTCCTGCCACATTCATGATCATCGGTGGCTGCCGGCCTCACAAAGAGAGACCACCAGACATCACGAGCCCCCTGGTAGAAATGCATGCCCCGCTGCTGAAGTGGGCTTGCCGAAAAACCAGAACTCTCACCTGAATCTGGTGAAGTATCCGGAGCTGACTAGCAGCCGACAGGAGATTGGCAGGCACGCGAACTCCAGCCATGCAGGCTGCAAAGTTGTCCAGTCTGCAGGAAGCTGCACAGGGCAAGAGACCCAGGAGGGGAATGGAGAGACGGAGGAGGAAGCTGCCAACTAAGAGTCAACAGGTATGTCAGCCAGGCGACTGCGTGGACCTCGTGTGCATCCTGTGGAGCCACTGCTGTCGAGGTTGGGACCACGAGCAACGGAAGGTCACCCTAAGGCCTATATGCACGACTGCAATAGTGCAGGCAAGAGGCAAACGGAAGGAAAACGGGGCCGACTCCTCCGTGTCCCATTTTTGCTCCCCGGATGACATCAGGCAGATGGGGAGATGATCTCACTGCCAAGGAGGTGAAACAGAGGCTCAAACCAAAGGATCTGGCCTGGGGAACCATGGAGGAGGCTAAGAGCAGAAAGTGCTGTTTGCGGCAGGAGGGCTGCTTCTCCTGTGGGGCTGGCTGGCAACGTCTGCGGTTGGGCCTAAATGATCACATGGGATTTTGGCCTGGAGCCAGACTCCTCAGATCCAATTCAACCAAATAAGCTATTTTAAAAAATGTATAAGGTGGGAATTGAGCCTCATCTCCCTTCCCTGCTGCAAAACTCCATTGTGGTGGCCTCCGTCGAATAAAGTCTACCTTATTGTTCTCTAAAAAACTGTAGAAGAAGGAGGGAAAATGTAAAAATTAACTCCTGTTTGTTGCAATTAAGGAAGGGTTCATTTTGTAGCTAGACATGATAATGGTTATCGTGGTCATGTGTTTTTAAAAAGTCCCTATCTTTTATTCACGTGGCATTCTTTGTAGACAGAAGGATATGATGTCAGGCACTTATCTCAAATCATTTTGAGCCCATAGATGGAGTGTGGTGAAGCAACATCAGTTGTGACTTGGCTCTTGCCACAGGTGGGATGATGGGCACAAGGGGTCATTATACTTCTGCTTACTTCAGTCTGTTTGAACATTTCCTAAATAAAAGGTCAACACCAAAGGTGGTCCATAGAACGCGAGGGAGTGTGTTGCGGCTCCTTTAACTCCACGGCAGTGAGGTGAAGACGGGGTTTCCTCACCGGCCCTGACATGAATGATCCCTAAGCATCATGGACAGAGGAAACAGACAGAGAAGGGACTCACGGGCCCACGTGAGCCTTAGAGAGGACTTGGCAAGGGGCTCTTGGGCACCATCTGAGCAGGAAGGCAGCGTGCTGGGGCCTCGTGAGCCCTGGGGAGACTGCACTGGGCTCGCAGGGCCGGGTGTGGTGCTGCAACACAGCTTCTCCCTCGCCTGTCCACGTGTATGTGTACACACACACCCCAGCACATGCATATACATATACACACAGACACACGTAAACATACACACATGCACATATACAATGCACATGCACACACACAAAAACAGGCACATCGCACAAGCACTGCATACACACATGCACACATGCATATAAACACACATACACATACAAATACACATAAACATACACACAAGCACACACATATACATATATGCACACATGTATACATATGTACACATACACATCTATACACATACACATCTATAGATACTACATATACATACACACAAGCACACAAATATGCACATATATGCACACATATATACATATATACACATACATATGTCTATACACAGACACCTAGAGATACTACATATACATAGACATACACATACACACATATACATATATATGCACACATATATACACATACAACATACACATATGCACGTGCACATACACACACATATGCACACATTCTGATAAGCTACATCATTGGAGGGGCCTCTGAGTGGAGGGATAGGACTGTCAGCCCACATAAGCCCGAGCCAGGAGCATAGCGGTGCCATGTCAACCACGCCTACCTGGTCCCTCCCTGCAGGAACTCACACAGACATGGACACTGGCCAGGAAGTGCCCACGCTTGGTTATGAGCCCCCTTCCACATGGGCAAGGGGAGAACTGGCAGAGCAGAGGCCTCCTCAGGACCAGGGGCAGGCTTGTTCCATCGGCTCATGTGCGTGCCAGTCTTTGTACCCTCAGCCCCAAACCCATGCTGCACAGGCAGGGAAACCAGGGCCTGGGGGCCAGGGGTTGGCTCAAGTCCCTGGGAAGTCTGATGGGAGGAGAACTGGAATGGTGATGGTGAGGCTGAGGCTTAAGGTGAGATCTGGCATTGGCTAAAGAGTTGTTTGGATCAGAGGGTACATTTGGATTAGGGTTAGGATTTCAGTTAGGGTTAGGATTAGGGCTAGAGGTAGAATTAGGGTGAGGACTAGAGTCAGGGTTAGGGTTAGAGCCAGGCTGTGGTCAACACAAGGCTTAGGGTTAGGCTTAGAGTTCAGGTTAGGGTTTGAGCCAGGTTCTGGTCAACATGAGGCTTATAGTTAGGGTTAGGGTTGGAGTTGGAGTTAGGGTTAGTGTTAGGGTTTTGGTTAGGGTTAGAGTCAGGGTTAGGCTTAGGGTTAGGGTTGGAGTCAGGTTTAGGGTTCGGGTCCATATGATGCATGGTTAGGATTAGGGTTAGGGCCCACATGAGGCATCATTCATTAGGTTTAGGGTTCGGGATAGGTTTATGGTTGTAGTTGGAGTTAGTGTTACGGTTAGGGTTAGGGTTTGGGTTAGGGTTAAGGTTGGTTTGAGTTAGGGTTAGGGTTTTGGTTAGGGTTTGGGTTCGGGTTCAGGTTAGGGTTGGGTTGAATTAGGGTTAGGGTTAGAGGTTCGGTTAGGGTTTGGGTTAAGGTTTGGGTCCACATGAGGTTTTGGTTATGGTAAGCATTAGGGCTGGGGTCCACATTATTTACGGTTCTTCATGGCTCATTATGGTTTACTTGGTGTTCTGTCACTTTAACCACCTCTTGAGACTCTTCACTCCTTGTCCAGGGCCTCTGTTACACACCTGCACTCAAATGCACACCCTATGACACTCCCTCTTCACCCTCACAGTGCCAGGTGGGTGTTCCTGTGTCCTTATGTCCTCTCCGCTCATCCCTCATCTTGAAGGCCTGGTCAGTGTCTCTTGTCTCCACTCCTCCTCCTTCTGGGTGGCCTACAGTGCCTTCTGTCTCCGCACTTCACCTTCTCCCGGTTGGCGTATCTTCTGGAGTTCTTGTTTACTGAGCGTCCCAGCTGGGTCCTGAGCTATCAGGCTCTGCCCCACTCCTCATCTGGGGTTACTGAAGGTCTGCACAGCTCATGTTACAGTTGAGGTTGGAGTTCCAGGAATTGCCACGGATGAGACTGATTGCTCAGCTTCTGCGGTTGTGCAGAGCCTCTACTGTCTGCAGCTGAGGCTGGGTTATGTCCTTGCCCCTGGGAGGTCGGGGATAGTGTCTCTGTGAGCACAGCTCCCACAGCAGGACTCTGGAGAACCATCACCAGGAGGCCTTGCATGCTGGGATGTGGAGCCCACCCATGGCCACGGGTCTCACCCACACTCTGACCTCCCTAGACCTGCCCTTCCCCTTCTTCCTCTGGAGAAGGTTGGATTTGATCAGCTGCTTGCCTCCTCCTGAGGCCCTGCTGGCTGCCAAGCCCTGTGGAAGAACCGTGTGCTGGCTCAGGCCAGTCTTGCAAATTCCTCTGAAAGAGAAGTTCCCACTCACAGAGTCCATTTCCTCACAACCCCTCAGGGTCCACCTGCTAAAATTTGGATCCCACCGTGGTCAGCCCACCAGAACCTCTCACTGAGAAGGTGAGAGCCCTTTGGACTCCCATGTCCCTAGAGCCCAGAGCACAGCTGACAGGCAGCACCTCCACGCATCCACCAGCAGCTTTTGGCCAAGTCAATGAGTCCCTAGTCCTTTTTTTTTTCTGAGACGAGTTTCACTCTGTCACCCAGGTTGCAGTGCAGTGGCGCAATCTCTGCTCGCTTCAAGCTCCGCCTCCCGGATTCACACCAGTCTCCTGCCTCGGCCTCCCGAGTAGCTGGGACTACAGGTGCCTGCCACCAAACCCGGCTAATTTTTTGTACTTTAGTAGAGACAGGGTTTCACAGTGTTATCCAGGATGGTCTCGATCTCCTGACCTCAAGATCTGCCCACCTTGGCCTCCCAGTCCTTAGATCACCCCTCCACCCTTTACCCCTAAAGCCAGCTCTAGCCCTGGTCACTGCCCTGAGCTCAGGACCTTGTAAGGCAATGCCTACCCCGTATCTCCTCTTGGATGCCTCAGAAGCACTTAAATGCAACTAGTCCAAAACTGACCACACCATCCAGCCCTTTCATCACTCCCCAAACTAATCTTCCTCTGCCATCGGGTGCTCCTGCTGGACACAGGCACGGGGCTCCTGCTGCTCCCAGGCCTCAATGTCGTCAGTCACGTGGGTGCCCCACATTCCTGTGGGTGTGTAGAGGCTTCTCACCACGGCTTCAGTCTGCAGCTCCCTCATAACACGTGGTGCGGAGCGTCTTTCCTGTGCTTTCTGCTATCTGTGTATTTTCTTTGATGAGGTCTGTTTAGATTTTTTCCCTCCTTTTAACTGAGCTCTTTGTTTTCTTATTGCTGAATTTTAAGCATTCTTCCTATATTTGGATGCCAGTCCTTTGTCCAGTGTGTATTTTGCAAAGATTTTCCTCCATGTCTGTGGCTTTCCTTACATTCCGTTCGCAGAGCAAAGCATTTTACATTTTATACAGTCCATCTTACTGATTTCCTCTTTTATGGATCATGCTTTTTGTGTTTTATCTAAATAATTCAGAGCCTGACTGAAGATCACCCAGATTTTTTCCAATGTTTTCTTCCCATGGTTTTGTAGTTTTGCATTTTACGTTTAGGTCTGGGATTCTCTGTGGAAGGCAGGAGGTCGGTGACCACATCTTTCTGGTTCTTTGTGTGTGCCTGCTTCTGCCTGTGGGCATCCATTTATTAAAGCACCTTCTGCTGGAAAGACTCCCCATCTCCACTCACTTGCCTTTGCTCCTTCGGACCAGTTGGCGCTATTCACGTGGGTCTCCGCTGGACTCTCTATTACTCTGTTTCGTGCACTGATATGACCAGTCTTATGAATCGCGTATTGTCCTGACTATGGAAGCCTTATAGGAAGTCGGGAAGTCAGGTCATGTGAGGCCTCCAACTTTGTTCCTCAGTATTGTGTGCCAGCTGACGGATCACAGGGTTCTTAATTTGAGAGGAGAGCTTCATTTCTTACAAAGGATTGTAGCCTGCAGCCTGGCCATCGCAGGCTGGGAAGCATAGCCTCTGGCAGAAACTGGAAAAAGGTGCTTCAATAGTGGGAAGGGGGAGAGGAATCTATGCTGAACAGGTTGTCTTTGTACACATATTGAACAGATTTTAGGAGAAGCTATGAATATTCATGAAGCGGGGAGCACACACACACACACACACACACACATAGTAAGCACACATGCCTGTTACATGCATGTTCCCTTTGGGCCAGAGACTTCCATTTCAGTGCATTAATAGTAGGCCCCAGCCAGGCGCCGTGGCTTACGCCTATAATCCCAGCACTTTGGGAGGCCGAGGTGGGTGGATCACCTGAGGTCAGGAGTTCAAGACCATCCTGGCCAACATGATGAAACCCCATCTCTACTAAAAATACAAAAATTAGCCAAGTGTGGTGGCCCATGCCTGTAATCCCAGCTACTTGGGAGGCTGAGGCAGGAGAATCGCTTGAACCCAGGAGGCAGAGGTTGCAGTGAGCCGAGATTGTGCCGTTGCACTCCAGCCTGGGCAACAGGAGCGATACTCCATCTCAAAAAAAAAAAGAAAAGTAGGCCCTATATGCAAGGGGCGACACAGGGGACACGTGACCAGAGCAGTCCATGGTCCACGGTCTCTTACTGGGAAGAGATGCTAGTTGGTTGTGGTACTGAAACCAGAAAAAGAGATCGGGGTCTGGCAAGTCTTTCAAAACGGCTGGTTTCTGTTCACCAATTAGGAAAGAACGTCCAGTGGCAGTTGGTGAGGAAGGGGGTATAACAAGGTGTGTCTGGCCTCCTGTCCCATCGTGGCCGGGAAGTCAGCTTTCAAGGTTTCTCTTGGGTCCCCTGGCCAAGAAAGGGGTTTGTTCAGTCAGTTGGGGGCCTTAAAACGTTATTTTATTTCTCATATGTAGGCTATTCTACGTCTTTCCCCTCTCCGTATAAACTTTAGAATCAGTTTGTCAATATCTGATTAGCTTGCTGGGATTTTGATTGGGAATGAATTGAATTCTTTAGCACCAACTAGGAAAAATTGACACCTTAACAACGTTGAATCTTCCCATCCATAAGCACAGAGTGTCTCTCCATTCATTTAGATGTGCTTTGATTCTTTGCAGAAATGTTGTAGTTATCTACATACAGATCCTCTGCATATTTTGTTTGATTTATACCTACTTATTTCTGTTTCTTTTTTAATGCCATTGTAAATGGCATTTTTATTTAACATTTCAATTATTTGTTGCTGGTTTATAGGAAAACAATACACAATAATTACAAATTATTTAACTTTTGTGTATTAATTTGTATCTTGTGACTTGCTGTACTCACTTCCTAGTTCCAGGAGTTTTTTGTTTTTGTTTTTGTTTTTTCTTTTTTTGTCAATTCTTTGGCATTTTTTACACAGCAAATTCTATTGTCTGCAAAGAAAGGTACTTCCATTTCTTCCTTCCCAGCCTGTATACCTCTTATTCCTTTTCCTTGTCTGGTTGCACTTAGAATTTCCAGTAGGATGCGGAAAGGATTGCTGAGAGGCAACACCGTCGTCCTCCCTCAATCTGAGCGGGGGACTGGCCAGTTTGGGGCATTAAGTGTGATGTCAGCTTCAGGGTTTTGTAGATGTTCTTTGTCAAGCTGGGGAAGCTCCAATCTCTTTCTTGTTTTTTCCTTCTCACCTCCACCCCAGAGTCCTTAGCTGTGGAGGAAGTTCTGGGCATGTTTCGAGATGATTACTCTGCCCCTCCCCTTGATGGGAACATGAGGGGATTTTTCGTTGCTCTTCTCTCTGAGAACTCGGTGGGGTTCACAGTAGTAAAGCCCACGAGCACATGAGCGTCCCCCAGTCTGGGGCGCAGGACCCTCTCTCTCTCCAGCTGGTCCACACACAGCCTCCAGCAATTCACCAGAACTGCCATTGAGGGCCTCCTGCCAGCAGCAGATCCAGCAGCTTCTGCTCCAGGGTGCCAGTCTCCGCTGAGACTCTGTGCTGTCTCTTCAGAGTTTGGGGTGGCAGGATGCCCTGTGAGCTCAAAGCTCGGATCAGCGAAAGAAAATGGATTTTCAGGTTCATCAGCTTTTCTTGCCGTAAGGATGAGCTTCGTGACTTCCAAGCTCTTTACGCACCAAAGGCACTCACCTAATGTTGTTAACTTTTTAAAAATTTAGGCTCCACATGAAGTCTCTTAAATTTCTTTTAATCTATTTCCCTCACCCTCTCATCTGGTGATTTATCTGCTGAAGAGCAGAGGTCGTTTGTGAGTGAAGTCTCCCACCTCCGGGTTTTGATGCAGGCGTCCGGCAGTGTCTGTTGGCATAGCCTGTCTCCCGGTATTTCTTACAGCCGGCTCTGGACACGTGATCAGCTTCAGCGCCAGGCTTTTGTAAACCATCCCTCAGGTGGGCTTGTGCTGTGTCTTTGGTGAGGCCACTGCCGCATTCATTCATTCATTTGCTCATGTGTTGGGGATTATACAGCCATGGGGTTTTAGGATGACCTTCTCTCTTCCTTTATAGGAAAAATACTTCTGCAAAGACAAACGTCTGCTCTTCAGCTACCCGGCCGTGCTTAGGTGCAGTTTCTAAAGGAAGATAGGATAATGCTTGTTTCTTTTTCCTGATTTACTTGTTTCCAAAATGAGTTGTATCCTCTGATGGTTACCAGTGAACTGTTTTTTTTCTTTCTATTTTTAAATTGTCATTATAAACCAATAGATGTAATCACATTACATGTTGTATTAGTTTGTTTTCATGTTGCTGATAAAGACATACTTGAGACTGACCAATTTACAAAAGAAAGAGGTTTATTGAACTTACAGCTCCATGTGGCTGGGGAAGGCCTCACATTCACGGCGGAAGGCGAGGAGGAGCTAGTCACATCTTACATGGATGGCAGCCGGCAAAAAGAGAGGTTGTGTAGGGCAACTCCCATTTTTTTTTTTTTTTGAGGCAGAGTCTCGCTCTGTCCCCCAGGCTGGAGTGCAGTGGTGCGATCGATCTTGGCTCACTGCAAGCTCCGCCTCCCGGATTCACGCCATTCTCCTGCCTCAGCCTCCTGAGTAGCTGGGACTATAGGCGCCCACCACCACACCTGGCTAATTTTTTTTTTTTTTGTATTTTTAGTAGAAACGGGGTTTCACCATGGTCTCGATCTCCTGACTTTGTGATCTGCCCGCCTCAGCCTCCCAAAGTGCTGGGATTACAGGCGTGAGCCACTGTGCCTGGCCAGCAACTCCCATTTTTTAAAACCATTAGATATCATGAGATCCGTTCACTATCACGAGAACAGCACAGGAAAGACCCAGCCCCATGATTTAATCATCTCCCACTGGGTGCCTCCCATGACACGTGGGAATCATGGAAGCTACAAAATGAGATCTGGGTGGGGATACGGGGCCAAACCATATCACAGGTGTTCCCATCATCACATTTGTTATGATGCTCAAATGGTCCCATCCGAGGCCAGTGGGAGCCTCTAAGTCAGACCCTAGGTCCTTTTGAAGCAACCCTTAAAGTCTGACAATGGTTCTGGGTCCTCTTGGCAAAACCCTTGAAGGGTGATCATGTTTTTGTTGAAAAGATTTTCATGAGAATCTTGTGAAATTCTCATCCCCGCTCTGGAACTGGCAGTTTCTCCCAGCGTTAGAGAGAAGTTCTATTTAGACAATACAATCTCGGGTCTAAGAATGTGTCACTGTTAATGAGCTGGTTGTTGTTTCTAGGCGTTTTCGATAGACAGAACTAGGAAATGTGTATTTTTTTAAAGAAAAATGAAATCTATCATATCTTCATACTGACCCTTCAAATTCAAATTCAGTCTGTTTGTGGTTTTCCCATGATTGATTCTTTTGGGATTTCCAGATATATAATTCTATCATCTGCAAAAGAGATACTTTTTACATTTCCTTCTCTATTTTTGTCCCTCTCATCACTTTCTCTTGTGTAAAGAAATTAGCTAGTAATTCCAAAACGCCATTGAATAGTGGTGATGCCAGCGTGCCGTTTTGCTCTGTTCCTAGCTTTTCTGCATCTGTGGTGATGACCATTTTTTCTTAGCTCTATGGATATGACGGATTTTATTAATAGATTTCCTGATATGAAGCGACCTCTTCATTCCCAGAGTAAACTCTACTTGGTCATATCATGTCAGATAGGTTAATTATTTGATTACATAAATGAAATCACTATTAGAGATAAGTGAAATGAATGGGAAAGGAGCTTCAAAGTGTGTTCTTGTATCACGAAGCCCTCAAGGTCATCCCTGGTTCAGAGACTTTCTAGAAGGATGCACAGGATCTAGCATACAGTGGTGCCATGGCTGAGACTGGTTATGGCAAAAGGCTCTGAAACCACATCTGTGAATGGAAAAGGCATGGGGTAGAAAAGGCATGGGGTGTGGTGTGAAGGAAACCAGGCTCGTGCTTCCAAGGCCTCTCTCCCCATGGAGCAACACAGGATGTGTTTCATTCCCAGCAATGCTGCGTGGTTGTCCGTCTGCAGGGCTGCCCATCGGGGAGCTCAGTAGAGACTCAGTGCCTGCGGTGTTGACCGGAAGCTGGCCATGCCCTGCCTGGAACACACCAAACTCCAGACTCAGAAGGAAAGTGCATTGAGGGCTACAGTATTTGTACAGTCTGGACACAGTGAACCCTCATCGTCATCCAGGGAACAGTTCCAGTGCCAAGTTCCTAGATGCCATCTGAGGATCCACCTCACAGCAGATGTTTAAAGAATAGCAGGCACAAGTCTGCTGGGCTAATGATTTTCTGCACAATGCCCAAGATTAGAAATTTTGAAAAAGAAACTGTGTTTGACTTTAAAAGATATTAAACATAATTTTATAAGGCAAAATAAAATATTATCAAAACAGGAAGACAAATTACAAAGTTAGAAAATTAAAACATGGGGGGTGCCCAAGATGGCCAAATAGGAACAGCTCCAGCCTCCAGCTCCCAGCGTGAGCGACACAGAAGATGGGTGATTTGTGCATTTTCTACTGAGGTACTGGGTTCATCTCACTGGGGCATGTTGGACAGTCCATGCTGGTCAGTGGGTACAGCCCAACCAGCAAGAGATGAAGCAGGGAAAGGCATCGCCTCACCTGGGAAGTGCAAGGGGGAAGGGAATTCCTTTTCCTAGCCAACGGAAACTGAGACACACAACACCTGGAAAATCGGGTCACTCCCACCCTAATACTGTACTTTACCAAGGGTCTTAGCAAATGGCACACTAGGAGATTATATCCCACACCTGGCCCAGAGGGTTCTATGCCCACAGAGCCTCCCTCATTGCTAGCACAGCAGTCTGAGATCTAACTGCAAGGCAGCAGTGAGCCTGGGGGAGGGGTGCCCACCATTGCTGAGGCTTAAGTAGATAAACAAAGAAGCTGGGAAGCCCAAATTGGGTGGAGCCCACCGCAGCTCCAGGAGGCCTGCCTGCCTCTGTAGACTCCACCTCTGGGGACAGGGCATAGCTAAACAAAAAGCAGCAGAAACCTCTGCAGATGTAAAAGTCTCTGTCTGACAGCTTTGAAGAGAGCAGTGGTTCTCCCAGCACGGTGGTTGAGATCTGAGAACGGACAGACTGCCTGCTCAAGTGGGTCCCTGACCCCTGAGTAGCCTAACTGGGAGACATCCCCCACTAGGTGTAGACCGACACCTCACACCTCACACAGTTGGGTACACCCTGAGATGAAGCTTCCAGAGCAAGAATCAGAGAGCAACACTTGCTTTTCAGCAATATTCTATCTTCTGCAGCCCCTGCTGCTGATACCCAGGCAAACAGCGTCTGGAGTGGACCTCAAGGAAACTCCAACAGACCTGCAGCTGAGGGTCCTGGCTGTTAGAAGGAAAACTAACAAACAGAAAGGACATCCACACCAAAACCCCATCAGCTCATCACCATCATCAAAGACCAAAGGCAGATAAAACCACAAAGATAGGGAAAAAGCAGTGCAGAAAAGCTGGAAATTCAAAAAATCAGAGCGCATCTCCCCCTCCAAAGGAACACAGCTCATCACCAGCAATGGAACAAAGCTGGATGGAAAATGACTTTGACGAGTTGAGAGAAGGCTTCAGTCAATCAAACTTCTCAGAGCTAAAGGAGGAACTATGTAACTAGTGCAAAGAAATTAAAAACTTTGAAAAAAGAATGGATGAATGGATAACTAGAATAATCAATGCAAAGAAGACCTTAAAAGAACTGATAGAGATGAAAACCATGACACGAGAACTACGTGACAAATGCACAAGCTTCAGTAACCGACTCGATCAACTGGAAGAAAGAGTATCAGTGATTGAAGATCAAATGAATGAAATGAAACAAGAAGAAAAGTGTAGAGGAAAAAGAGTAAAAAGAAATGAAAAAGCCTCCAAGAAATATGGTACTATGTGAAAAGACCAAATCTACGTCTGATTGGTGTGCCTGAAAGTGATGGGGAAAATGGAACCAAGTTTTAAAGCACTCAGCAGGATATCATCCAGGAGAACTTCCCCAGCCTAGTAAGGCAGGCCAACATTCAAATTCAGGAAATACAGAGAACTCCACAAAGATACTCCTCGAGAAGAGCAACTCCAAGACACATAATTGTCAGATTCACCAAAGTTGAAATGAAGGAAAAAATGTTAAGGGCAACCGGAGAGAAAGGTCGGGTTACCCACAAAGGGAAGCCCATCAGACTAACATTAGATCTCTCAGCAGAAACTGTACAAGCCAGAAGAGAGTGGGGACCAATATTCAACATTCTTAAAGAAAAGAATTTTCAAACCAGAATTTCATATCCAGCCAAACTAAGTTGCATAAGTGAAGGAGAAATAAAATCTTTTACAGACAAGCAAATGCTTAGAGATTTTGTCACCACCAGGCCTGCCCTACAAGAGATCCTGAAGGAAGCACTAAACACGGAAAGGAACAACCGGTACTAGCCATTGCAAAAACATGCCAAAATGTAAAGTTCATCGATGCTAGGAAGAAACTGCATCAACTAACGAGCAAAATAACCAGCTAATATCATAATGACAGGATCAAGTTCACACATAACAATATTAACCTTAAATGTAAATGGACTAAATGGTCCAATTAAAAGACACAGACTGGCAAACTGGATAAAGAGTCAAGACCCATCAGTCTGCTGTATTCAGGAGACTCATCTCACATGCAGAGACTCACATAGGCTCAAAATAAAGGGATGGAGGAAGATCTACCAAGCAAATGGAAAACAAAAAAGCAGGGGTTGCAATCCTAATCTCTGATAAAACAGACTTTAAACCATCAAAGATCAAAAGAGACAAAGAAGGCCATTACATAATGGTAAAGGGATCAATTCAACAGGAAGAGCTAACTATCCTAAATATACATGCACCCAATACAGGAGCACCCAGATTCATAAAGCAAGTCCTTAGAGACTTGCAAAGAGACTTAGACTCCCATACAATAATAATGGGAGATTTAACACCCCACTGTCAACATTAGACAGATCAACGAGACAGAAAGTTAATAAGGATATCCAGGAATTGAACTCAACTCTGCACCAAGCAGACCTAATAGACTTCTACAGAACTCTCCACCCCAAATCAACAGAATATACATTCTTCTCAGCACCACATTGCACTTATTCCAAAATTGACCACATAGTTGGAAGTAAAGCACTCCTCAGCAAACGTAAAAGAACAGAAATTATAACAAATTGTCTCTCAGACCACAGTGCAATCAAACTAGAACTCAGGACTAAGAAACTCAATCAAAATCACTCAACTACATGGAAACTGAACAACCTGCTCCTGAATGACTACTGGGTACATAACAAAATGAAGGCAGAAATAAAGATGTTCTTTGAAACCAATGACAGCAAAGATACAACATACCAGAATCTCTGGGACACACTTAAAGCAGTGTGTAGAGGGAAATTTATAGCACTAAATACCCACAAGAGAAAGCAGGAAAGATCTAAAATTGACATCCTAACATCACAATTAAAAGAACTAGAGAAGCAAGAGCAAACACATTCAAAAGCTAGCAGAAGGCAAGAAATAACTAAGATCAGAGCAGAACTGAAGGAGATAGAGACACAAAAAACCCTCCCCAAAATCAATGAATCCAGGAGCTGTTTTTCTGAAAAGATCAACAAAATTGATAGACTGCTAGTAAGACCAATAAAGAAGAAAAGAGAGAAGAATCAAATAGATGCAATAAAAAATGATAAAGGGGATATCACCACTGACCCCACAGAAATACAAACTACCATCAGAGAATACTATAAACACCTCTATGCAAATAAACCAGAAAATCTAGAAGAAATGGATAATTTCCTGGACACTTACACTCTCCCAAGACTAAACCAGGAAGGAATTGAATCCCTGAATAGACCAATAACAGGCTCTGAAATTGAGGCAATAATTAATAGCCTACCAACCAAAAAAAGTCCAGGACCAGACAGACTCACAGCTGAATTCTACCAGAGGTACAAGGAGGAACTGATACCATTCCTTCTGAAACTATTCCAATCAATAGAAAAAGAGGGAATCCTCCCTAACTCATTTTATGAGGCCAACATCATCCTGATACCAAAGCCTGGCAGAAACACAACAAAAAAAGAGAATTTTAGACCAATATCCCTGATGAACATTGATGCAAAAATCCTCAATAAAATACTGGCAAACCGAATCCAGCAGCACATCAAAAAGCTTATCCATCATGATCAAGTGGACTTCATCCCTGGGATGCAAGGCTGGTTCAACATATGCAAATCAATAAACATAATCCAGCATATAAACAGAACCAAAGATAAAAACCACATGATTATCTCAATAGATGCAGAAAAGGCCTTTGACAAAATTCAACAGCCCTTCATACTAAAAACTCTCAATAAATTCGGTATTGATGGAATGTATCTCAAAATAATAAGGCTATTTATGACAAACCCACAGCCAATATCATACTGAATGGGCAAAAACTGGAAGCATTTCCTTTGAAAACTAGCACAAGACAGGGATGCCCTCTCTCACCACTCCTATTCAACATAGTGTTGGAAGTTCTGGCTAGGGCAATCAGGCAAGAGAAAGAAATAAAGGGTATTCAGTTAGGAAAAGAAGAAGTCAATTTGTCCCTGTTTGCAGATGACATGATTGTATATTTAGAAAACCCCATCATCTCAGCCCCAAATCCCCTTAAGCTGATAAGCAACTTCAGCAAAGTCTCAGGATACAAAATCAATGTGCAAAAATCACAAGCATTCTTACACACCAGTAACAGACAGAGCCAAATCATGAATGAACTCCCATTCACAATAGCTTCAAAGAGATACCTAGGAATCCAACTTACAAGGGATGTAAAGGACCTCTTCAAGGAGAACTACAAATCACTGCTCAGTGAAATAAAAGAGGACACAAACAAATGGAAGAACATACCATGCTCATGGATAGGAAGAATCAATACTGTGAAAATGGCCATACTGCCAAAAGTAATTTATAGATTCAATGCCATCCCCATTAAGCTACCAATGACTTTCTTCACAGAACTGGAAAAAACTGCTTTAAAGTTCATATGGAACCAAAAAAGACCCCACATTGCCAAGACAATCCTAAGCCAAAAGAACAAAGCTGGAGGCATCATGCTACCTGACTTCAAACTATACTACAAGGCTACAGTAACCAAAACGGCATGGTACTGGTACCAAAACAGAGATATAGACCAATGGAACAGAACAGAGCCCTCAGAAATAATACCACACATCTACAGCCATCTGACCTCTGACAAATCTGACAAAAACAAGAAATGGGGAAAGGATTCCCTATTTAATAAATGGTGCTGGGAAAATTGGCTAGCCATAAGTAGAAAGCTGAAACTGGATCCTTTCCTTACTCCTTACATGAAAATTAATTCAAGATGGATTAGAGACTTAAATGTTGGATCTAAAACCATAAAATCCCTAGAAGAAAACCTAGGTAATACCATTCAGGACATAGGCATGGGCAAGGACTTCATGTCTAAAACACCAAAAGCAATGGCAACAAAAGCCAAAATTGACAAATGGGATCTAATTAAACTAAAGAGCTTCTGCACAGCAAAAGAAACTACCATCAGAGTGAACAGGCAACCTACAGAATGGGAGATAATTTTTGCAATCTACTCATCTGACAAAGGGCTAATATCCAGAACCTACAAAGAACTCTAACAAGTTTATGAGAAAAAAAACAAATAACCCCATCAAAAAGTGGGCAAAGGATATGAACAGACACTTCTTAAAAGAAGACATTCATTCAGCCAACAGACACATGAAAAAATGCTCATCACTGGCCATCAGAGAAATGCAAATCAAAACCACAATGAGATACCATCTCACACCAGTTAGAATGGCAATCATTAAAAAATCAGGAAACAACAGGTGCTGGAGAAGATGTGGAGAAATAGGAGCACTTTTACACTGTTGGTGGGACTGTAAACTAGTTCAATCATTGTGGAAAACAGTGTGGCGATTCCTCAAGGATCTAGAACTAGAAATACCATTTGACCCAGCCATCCCATTGCTGGGTATATACCCAAAGGATTATAAATCATGCTGCTATAAAGACACATGCACACGTATGTTTACTGTGGCACTATTCACAATAGCAAAGACTTGGAATCAACCCAAATGTCCATCAGTGACAGACTGGATTAAGAAAATGTGGCACATATACGCCATGGAATACTATGCAGCCATAAAAAAGGATGAGTTCGTGTCCTTTGTAGGGACATGGATGCAGCTGGAAACCATCATTCTCAGCAAACTATTGCAAGAACAGAAAACCAAACACCACATGTTCTCACTCATAGATGGGAATTGATCAATGAGATCACTTGGACACAGGAAGGGGAACATCACACACCGGGTCCTATTGTGGGGAGTGGGGAAGGAGGGATAGCATTAGGAGATATACCTAATGTAAATGACGAGTTAATGGGTGCAGCACACCAACAAGGCACATGTATACATATGTAAGAAACTTGCACATTGTGCACATGTACCCTAGAACTTAAAGTATAATTTTAAAGAAAGAAAATAAAAATCGGCATTGCTTTAGCAATAATAAATTAAAAAAAAAAACACCAAAGTGATGGTCCATGAAATAAATCATTGATAAGCTGGACTTAATTAAAACGAAAACTTCTGCTCTGTGGAACACTGTCAAGAGAATGAGAAAACAAGCCATAGATTGGGAGAAAATATTTGCAAAATGCATATTTAATAAAGCACTATTAACAAAAATATACAAAGAACTCTGAAAAGTTAATAATAAGAAAATGAACAAGAACTCAATAGCAAGAAAATGGATAACACAATTAAAAAATGGGAAAAAGACCTGAACAGACATTTCTTAGATGAAGACATACTGTGCCATAAATTTAAACAAATAAAAAAAGTTTAGAAAGAAGACATATAAATGGCCAAACAGTACATGAAAGAAAATGCTCAACATCACTAATCATCAGGAAAATGAAAATCAAAACTAAGCCGGGCACAGTGGCTCATGCCTATAATCCCAGGGCTTTGGGAGGCTGAGGTGGGCAGATCACCTGAGGTCAGGAGTTTGAGACTAGCCTGGCCAATATGGTGAAACCCTGTCTCTACTAAAAATACAAAAATTAGCCGGGGTAGTGGTGGTGCATGCTTGTAATCCCAATTACTTGGGAGCCTGAGGCAGAAGAATAGCTTGAACCCGGGAGATGGAGGTTACAGTGAACCGACATCATGCCACTGCACTCCAGCCTGGGTGACAGAGTGAGACTCCATCTCAAAAAAATAAAGAAAATAAAGAAAAAAAAAGAAAATTAAAACATATGACAAAGGAATAAGCTGTCTGATATATGTGTAATTGACTGCAAATTAAGGGGAAAATTTGGCCAGAGACGTAATAGGCAAGTCACAAAAGAAGTAAAAATAATCTGGCTGGGCACGG
>NW_022330911.1:0-6356 GCF_002776525.5 Piliocolobus tephrosceles | reverse complement strand
CTTTCATGAATCATGCTTTTGGAGTGGTATCTAAAAGCATCATCAAACACAGGGTCACACAGAATTCCTCCTATGTTTTCTTTTAGACATTTTATAGTTTTGCATTTTACACTTAGGTCTGTGATCCATTTTGGATTAATTTGGGGAGAAAGTGCTAGGCTCGTGTTTAGGTTTACTTTCTTTCACATATACTTTTGTTTGTTTCAGCATTGGTAGTAAAAAAAATAACTACTCTCCTTTATTTCTTCATTTCTTTCTGTCTAATATATATACCTTTCATTTCTTCTTCTTGTATTGTTGCATATGCTAGGAATTCCAGTGCAATGTTGGGTGGATGTGATGAACAGGGACATCCTTACCTTGTTTGTGATCTTAGTGGGAAAGTGACCAGCTTCTCACCATTAAGTGATGTTTCCTTGTAGCTAAAAGTTTGCTTGGAGATGAACTTTATCAAGTTGAGAAACAGCATCTCTATTCCTAGTTTGCTAAGAATTTTTTCATGAATGGATGTAGGTTTGATAAATGCTTTTACTGAATCCTTTGATATAATCATCTAATTTTTTTTCTTTAGCCTGTTGATACGGTGATTAGAGTAATTTTCAAGTATTGAAACAGCCTTGGATATCTGGGTAGCAGTTTTTAATTTATTTTTTATACAGTTGGATCTGACTTGATATTTTGTTGAGGAGTTTTGTGTGTGTGTTCATAAGAGATACTGGTTTGTAGTCTTCCTTGTCTCCTTTGGTGTTAGAGTAATGCTAGCAGCGTAGAAGGAGATAAAAAAGTGTTTTCTCTACTTCTCTTTATTGGAAGAGATTATGGAGAATTAATATTAATTTTTCCTTCCTTAAATGTTTGGTAACACTCACCAGTGAAACTATCTGAAAGTAGTGCGTTTTTTTGTTGCTGTTGAAGTCATTAATTATTCATTCAACTTCTTTACTACATACATGTAGACATGGCAATTCAGATAATCTTTTTCTGTGATTTTTGATAGTTTCTATATTTCAAGGAATTGGTTCATTTTGTCTAGTTATCAAATTTGCAGACAGAGTAGTCACGGTATTCCCTTATTATTCTTTTAATGTTCAAATAATCAGTAGTGATGATTCCTTCTTCATTTCTGATACTAGTAATTTGTGTCTTCTCTCTTTTTTTTTTTTTTTTGGTGCAGTTTGGTTTGAAGTTTGTGCCAATTTTATTGATCTCCTTTAAAAAGCTTTTGGTTTCAGTGATTTTCTCTACTTTTTTCCATTGTATATTTCATTAATTCAGATCTAGCTTTTATTATTTTTGTTATTCTGCTTGTTTTAGCCTTAAATTGTTCTCTTTTTGGTTTCCTGAAATGGAATCTTAGGTTGTTGAAATTAGATACGTCTTTTTTATAATGTGTACATTTTAATGCTATTAATAGTCCTCTAAGCTTTGCATTTCCTGCATCTCACAAATTTTGATAAGTGGTATTTTCATTTAGTTCAAAATATTAATTTTCATTTATCTTGATAATTCTTCTTTGATCCATGTGCTGTTTAAAAGTACGCTGTTTAATTTTCAGATATTTGGGGAAAGCTATTTTACTGTTGTTGACTTCTAATTTTATTCCACTGTGGTCTGAAAGCTCCTTTGTGTTTTTATTTTTTACGTTTGTTAATGTGTGTTTTATGGCCTAGAATGTGGTCTAAGCTGATGACTGTTCCATGAGAGTTTGAGAATAATGCGTATCCTACACATTAGATGGGTTATTCCAGTTAGATCAAGTTGACTATTAGAGCTATTCAGGCCATCTTTGTCCTTACTGATACAGATTGGGAACACTGATATAGATATGAATGGAAAATGCTCTGTTTAAGGTACATATGCTTCACATGAAGCAATATAGTGTTATTCAAAGTTCAACTTGTATTAGTTAAAATTGTATATTGTGAGCTCTAGGACAACCTACGATTTTTAAAAATATAAACATATTGTTTTGATACCCTAGTGATACCCTAATGGAGGAGCTAAATTGGAATTGTATAAAATAGTTCATTAAAACCAGAGAAGACCGTAAAAAGAGGTATCTGTGGTGAAGAGAAGAAACAAAGAAAAGTGGAATTAATGAATGGAAACAGATACACATGTGATATATATTAATCCAACTATATGAATGATCATGTTGAATGTGAATGGTCTAAATATGCCAATTAGAAGAAAGATAGTCAGTGAGGATAAAAAAACAAGATCCAATTATATGTTATCTGTAAGTAACTCATTTAAAAAACAAAGATTTAGATAGGTTGAAAGTCAAGTAATAGAGAATGATATACTATGGCAACACTAATCAAAAGAAAGTGAGAGTAGCTAACTTAATTATAATAGCAGCAGGATACATTACATATTCTTCTTAAGCTCTCATGGAACACTCACAAAATTACAACACACACTGGGCCATAAACCATACATTAACAAATGTGAAAAACAAAAATACAAAGCATCTTTCAGACCACAATGAAATAAAATTAGAAACTAACAACAATAAGACATCTGGAAAATCCCCAAGTATCTGGAAATTAAACAGCACACCTTAAAATGGCACACAGGTCAAAGATTCTCAAGACAAATAAAAATTAATAATCTGAAGTAAATGAAAATGAAAATACAACTCATGAAATTTGTGGGATGCAACAAAAGCAGTGCCTGGATATGGCTATTGACAGATGACATACGCATATGTTATACAGGAAGAAATATCTAAATTCAGTAACCTGAGTTTCCATCCCTGGAAACTGTAGAAAGATAACAATTTAAGCCTAAACCAAGCAGAATAACAGATATAATAAAAATCAAATCAGAAATCAATAAAACTGGACACAGAAAAACAAGAGAGAAAATTATGGGATCATAACCTGGTTTTACATAACCTTTTTCAAAAAAGCCAATAAAACTGATAAATGTCTAGCCAGGCTAACCAAGTAAAAAAGAGAGAAAATACAAATTACTAATATTGGAAATGAAAAAGAAGTCACTACTACTGACCCCATAAATATTAAAAGAATCATAAAAAATGCTGTGAAAACTATGTCCACAAAATATACGTCCACAAATTATATAACTTTAACGAAATGGATCAATTCTTTGAAAGACACAAACTACCAAAATTCACAAGGATGAATAATTTTTTTTTTTTTTTTTTTTTTCTGAGACAGAGTCTCGCTCTGTTGCCCAGGCTGGAGTGCAGTGGTGCAATCTCGGCTCACTGCAAGCTCCGCCTCTGGGGTTCATGCCATTCTCCTGCCTCAACCTCCCAAGTAGCTGGGACCACAGGGGCCCACCACCACGCCAGGCTATTTTTTTTTTGTATTTTTAGTAGAGACAGGGTTTCACTGTGTTAGCCAAGATGATCTAGATCTCCTGACCTCATGATCTGCCCGCCTCTGCCTCCCAAAGAGTTGGTATTACAAGCGAGAGCCACTGCGCCTGGCCACAAGGAGGAAAATTTTAATAGGCCTGTATCTATTATACATGAAGGCCTATTAAATAAATGAAAAATTCATAAGTTCCCCAAACAGAAACCACCACGCCCAGATGGCTTCACCGCTAATTCCACCAAATATTTAAGGGAGGAATTATAGGAATTTTCCACAATCTCTTCTGGAAAACAGGAGGAGAGGGCTCACCTCCTAACTCATTCTCTGTGGCTACCGTCAACCTAATACCAAAACCAGATGAAGACATTACCAAAAAGGAAAACTACAGACCAATGTCTCTCATGAGCATAGATATAAAAATTCTCAACAAACAATTAGAAAATGGGATCCAATAATGTTTAAACAATATTATACACTACAACTGCTAGGCTGAATTATGTTTGCCCAAAAAGATACTTGAAAGTCCTAAACCCTGGTCCCTGTGAAGGTGAATTTATTTGAAAACAGCCATTTTAGAGATAATCAAGTTAAGATGAGGTCATTAGGGTGGGCCCTAATCCAACATGTCTGGTGTCCTTATATGAACAGGAGAAGAGACTCAGAAACAGAAACATGCAGGGAAGATGGTCATGTGAGGATGGAGGCAGAGTCTCAAGCGATGTTTGTTCAGGACCAGAAACACCAAGGATGGCCAGCAACACTAGAAGCCAGGAGACAGAGCCCTGGAACAGGCTCTAGTATAGCATCATGTGACAAATAGCAGGCCCTGAAAGAAATCAACACATTTCACCCCAAAATATATTTCTTTGATGTATTTTTAAGTGGCCCTGCAAAGCTGTCTCTTGTGGGGGAAATTCACATTCTGTAGAGAATCTTCTTCTCTTACTAAATCTTTTCAGGTCTAGCACCTTTTAAGTAATGATCAGAAGACATTGACCATCTATTGTCTCTGAGGCCTGCTACCTGGATGCTTCATCTGCATAACAAGAACCTTGGCTTCCACAACCCCCCACTTACATTAACCCAAAGCATTTCTTTCTGTTGATTTCGACTCTTTAGGCAAAACTTAACTCTTTCAACCAATTGCCAGTCAGCAAATCTTTGAATCTACCTATGACCTGGAAGCCGCCTCACCCCACCCCTCCAGATGTCCCACCTTTCCAGACCAAAACAGTGTAAACCTCACATGTATTGATCCATGTCTGCCTGTAACTTCTTCTCTCCTAAAATTTACAAAATCAAGCTGTGACCCAACCGCCTGGGCACATGTTCTTAGGACTTCCAGAGGCTGTGTCCCAGACCATGATCTTGACCCTTGGCAAAATAACTTTCCAAATTGATTGAGACTTGTCTTAGATACTTTTTGGTTTACACTCTATGGCTCTCCACAGCTACCGTGTTACCTGTTAATTAAAATTAGTGACGGACACAGGAGTCTCGATCGATCAAGTTTTATTAAGCCAGAGCTTGAGGGTGTGTTGGGGAAAAACACAAGTCACAGACATGTCTGTGTCCAATGTTACCCAAACAGGTTTTCAGGAGGTTTAGAATTTACACATTTCTTTACAGGGGGAAGGCATGTAGGATGGCAGGTGGGCAGAAGAATGGTTGACTTTACCTTGTCTTTGTTCTGTACCCAGGAAGATGAGCATCCTCAGCGTGGAACCTGGCAGACTAGTTTTAGGAGCTAGACATAGAGTGCAGACCTAAAGTTACAACGGACACGTCCTTGTTTTATAAGCAGATAGGCACCCCTGGAAGGTTGCAAGGTTTCAAGATGTCGGGAGTCTTTTGCTTTCTGTGGTGGTCTGGCTAATGGATAATGCTTTGGCACAAGACTGTAAAGTGATGAGTATTTATTTGGGTAAAAGATGGCAGTGTTGTGTGACTGTCTCCATGTTTAACCTTCCCTCTGGCATAACAAGTTTGGAGGTCCTGAAATGTTTTATTTTCATCACATACTCTGTCTTAGAATTAGAATGACCGCTGGAGTGTGTCTTGCTCCCGGGGCGAGTAGCCGTGGCTCCCCTTCATACCTGAGGTTCAACTGCCACCAAACAACCCTTCCTGGTGGCCGAGCATCCCAAGATGAGCTGTGAACAGCTGTTACACCCTTTCCCATGGGGCAAACAGTGGTGAAGTGGCTCTACCTCTCCCTCCCGCTCCCCAACACCCCAAGGGCTGAGCTGAAACTGCACACTCCCTCCTGGGGAAAGAGCGCTTAGGCAAAACCACTTGTCTGCCTCTCTCAGCTGCGGCTGGACCCTGCCCAGAGGGGTCCCTTGGCTGGAGCTGAAGCCACACACTCCCACCTGGGGCAACGACACTTTGACAGTGGCTCCATATACCTCTCTTGGTCGTGGTGGCACCCTGCCCCGCCCCACAGGACTGGAACAGAAGCTGCACACTGCTTCCCAAGGATACACAGCTCCCAGTCACTGCTGAGCCCTGCCCCTCAACACAACACCAGGCACCCCAGGGAAACAGTGCCCTGGCTGCCCAGAGCAGTCACAACTCCCTAGTGCCTATGCTGAAGTAGTGCCCTGACTCCCAGGAAATGATGGTGCTGCCACCTAGGGTGGTCACGCACCCTGGAACCTAGGCTGCAGTCGTGCCCTGCTTCCCAGGGAAATGGTGTCTGGGTTGCACAGAGACCTTCAGGACTCAGTTAAAGTGGTACATTTCTCCCTGGGGAATCAGTGCCCTGGCCAAGATGAACAGCTGCACATCCCTCGGGGAGCTGGTGTAGTGCTCCACATCCCAGGGAAACAGCAATGACTGAACTGACACACCCGCTCTACAGGCCAAACAACTCTAGTACCCTGGTCCTAAATTCATATGGAACCACAAACGATGCCAAATAGCCAAAGCAATCCTGAGCAAAAGGAGCAAAGTTGGAGGCATCACACTATCTGACTTCAAAATATACTACAAAGCAATAGTAACCAA